>NW_027664060.1:290000-385000 GCF_964034855.1 Anser brachyrhynchus
GGGAGCCTTTACGCAACCCCACACTCAACAGGACTCTGCGTCTTCACTCTTTCCTAACAACCCTAAACATAACCCTAACCGCAACAAGAAGCTGAACCCGAGTTAGACCCGAAAAAACATGTACGGTGCCACTTTCTGCCATCAAAAAGTGCTCTCAGCGGAAGCCTTTGGGTACACCTGAATTCCCTGGGGGAGCCTTTACGCAACCCCACACTCAACAGGACTCTGCGTCTTCACTCTTTCCTAACAACCCTAAACATAACCCTAACCGCAACAAGAAGCTGAACCCGAGTTAGACCCGAAAAAACACGTACGGTGCCACTTTCTGCCATCAAAAAGTGCTCTCAGCGGAAGCCTTTGGGTACACCTGAACTCCCTGGGGGAGCCTTTACGCAACCCCACACTCAACAGGACTCTGCGTCTTCACTCTTTCCTAACAACCCTAAACATAACCCTAACCGCAACAAGAAGCTGAACCCGAGTTAGACCCGAAAAAACACGTACGGTGCCACTTTCTGCCATCAAAAAGTGCTCTCAGCGCAAGCCTTTGGGTACACCTGAACTCCCTGGGGGAGCCTTTACGCAACCCCACACTCAACAGGACTCTGCGTCTTCACTCTTTCCTAACAACCCTAAACATAACCCTAACCGCAACAAGAAGCTGAACCCGAGTTAGACCCGAAAAAACACGTACAGTGCCACTTTCTGCCATCAAAAAGTGCTCTCAGCGGAAGCCTTTGGGTACACCTGAACTCCCTGGGGGAGCCTTTACGCAACCCCACACTCAACAGGACTCTGCGTCTTCACTCTTTCCTAACAACCCTAAACATAACCCTAACCGCAACAAGAAGCTGAACCCGAGTTAGACCCGAAAAAACACGTACGGTGCCACTTTCTGCTATCAAAAATTGCTCTGAGCGGAAGCCTTTGGGTACACCTGAACTCCCTGGGGGAGCCTTTACGCAACCGCACACTCAACAGGACTCTGCGTCTTCACTCTTTCCTAACAACCCTAAACATAACCCTAACCGGAACAAGAAGCTGAACCCGAGTTAGACCCGAAAAAACACGTACGGTGCCACTTTCTGCCATCAAAAAGTGCTCTCAGCGGAAGCCTTTGGGTACACCTGAACTCCCTGGGGGAGCCTTTACGCAACCCCACACTCAACAGGACTCTGCGTCTTCACTCTTTCCTAACAACCCTAAACATAACCCTAACCGCAACAAGAAGCTGAACCTGAGTTAGACCCGATAAAACACGTACGGTGCCACTTTCTGCCATCAAAAAGTGCTCTCAGCGGAAGCCTTTGGGTACACCTGAACTCCCTGGGGGAGCCTTTACGCAACCCCACACTCAACAGGACTCTGCGTCTTCACTCTTTCCTAACAACCCTAAACATAACCCTAACCGGAACAAGAAGCTCAACCCGAGTTAGACCCGAAAAAACACGTACGGTGCCACTTTCTGCCATCAAAAAGTGCTCTCAGCGGAAGCCTTTGGGTACACCTGAACTCCCTGGGGGAGCCTTTACGCAACCCCACACTCAACAGGACTCTGCGTCTTCACTCTTTCCTAACAACCCTAAACATAACCCTAACCGGAACAAGAAGCTGAACCCGAGTTAGACCCGAAAAAACACGTACGGTGCCACTTTCTGCCATCAAAAAGTGCTCTCAGCGGAAGCCTTTGGGTACACCTGAACTCCCTGGGGGAGCCTTTACGCAACCCCACACTCAACAGGACTCTGCGTCTTCACTCTTTCCTAACAACCCTAAACATAACCCTAACCGCAACAAGAAGCTCAACCCGAGTTAGACCCGAAAAAACACGTACGGTGCCACTTTCTGCCATCAAAAAGTGCTCTCAGCGGAAGCCTTTGGGTACACCTGAACTCCCTGGGGGAGCCTTTACGCAACCCCACACTCAACAGGACTCTGCGTCTTCACTCTTTCCTAACAACCCTAAACATAACCCTAACCGCAACAAGAAGCTGAACCTGAGTTAGACCCGAAAAAACACGTACGGTGCCACTTTCTGCCATCAAAAAGTGCTCTCAGCGGAAGCCTTTGGGTACACCTGAACTCCCTGGGGGAGCCTTTACGCAACCCCACACTCAACAGGACTCTGCGTCTTCACTCTTTCCTAACAACCCTAAACATAAGCCTAACTGGAACAAGAAGCTGAACCCGAGTTAGACCCGAAAAAACACGTACGGTGCCACTTTCTGCCATCAAAAAGTGCTCTCAGCGGAAGCCTTTGGGTACACCTGAACTCCCTGGGGGAGCCTTTACGCAACCCCACACTCAACAGGACTCTGCGTCTTCACTCTTTCCTAACAACCCTAAACATAACCCTAACCGCAACAAGAAGCTGAACCCGAGTTAGACCCGAAAAAACACGTACGGTGCCACTTTCTGCCATCAAAAAGTGCTCTCAGCGGAAGCCTTTGGGTACACCTGAATTCCCTGGGGGAGCCTTTACGCAACCCCACACTCAACAGGACTCTGCGTCTTCACTCTTTCCTAACAACCCTAAACATAACCCTAACCGCAACAAGAAGCTGAACCCGAGTTAGACCCGAAAAAACACGTACGGTGCCACATTCTGCCATCACAAAGTGCTCTCAGCGGAAGCCTTTGGGTACACCTGAACTCCCTGGGGGAGCCTTTACGCAACCGCACACTCAACAGGACTCTGCGTCTTCACTCTTTCCTAACAACCCTAAACATAACCCTAACCGCAACAAGAAGCTCAACCCGAGTTAGACCCGAAAAAACACGTACGGTGCCACTTTCTGCCATCAAAAAGTGCTCTCAGCGGAAGCCTTTGGGTACACCTGAACTCCCTGGGGGAGCCTTTACGCAACCCCACACTCAACAGGACTCTGCGTCTTCACTCTTTCCTAACAACCCTAAACATAACCCTAACCGCAACAAGAAGCTGAACCCGAGTTAGACCCGAAAAAACACGTACGGTGCCACTTTCTGCCATCAAAAAGTGCTCTCAGCGGAAGCCTTTGGGTACACCTGAACTCCCTGGGGGAGCCTTTACGCAACCCCACACTCAACAGGACTCTGCGTCTTCACTCTTTCCTAACAACCCTAAACATAACCCTAACCGCAACAAGAAGCTGAACCCGAGTTAGACCCGAAAAAACACGTACGGTGCCACTTTCTGCCATCAAAAAGTGCTCTCAGCGGAAGCCTTTGGGTACACCTGAACTCCCTGGGGGAGCCTTTACGCAACCCCACACTCAACAGGACTCTGCGTCTTCACTCTTTCCTAACAACCCTAAACATAACCCTAACCGCAACAAGAAGCTGAACCCGAGTTAGACCCGAAAAAACACGTACGGTGCCACTTTCTGCCATCAAAAAGTGCTCTCAGCGGAAGCCTTTGGGTACACCTGAACTCCCTGGGGGAGCCTTTACGCAACCCCACACTC
Source organism: Anser brachyrhynchus (assembly GCF_964034855.1). Taxonomy (NCBI): domain Eukaryota; kingdom Metazoa; phylum Chordata; class Aves; order Anseriformes; family Anatidae; genus Anser; species Anser brachyrhynchus. Next base: position 293,447 of record NW_027664060.1, read on the forward strand.
AACAGGACTCTGCGTCTTCACTCTTTCCTAACAACCCTAAACATAACCCTAACCGCAACAAGAAGCTGAACCCGAGTTAGACCCGAAAAAACACGTACGGTGCCACTTTCTGCCATCAAAAGTGCTCTGAGCGGAAGCCTTTGGGTACACCTGAACTCCCTGGGGGAGCCTTTACGCAACCCCACACTCAACAGGACTCTGCGTCTTCACTCTTTCCTAACAACCCTAAACATAACCCTAACCGGAACAAGAAGCTGAACCTGAGTTAGACCCGAAAAAACACGTACAGTTCCACTTTCTGCCATCAAAAAGTGCTCTGAGCGGAAGCCTTTGGGTACACCTGAACTCCCTGGGGGAGCCTTTACGCAACCCCACACTCAACAGGACTCTGCGTCTTCACTCTTTCCTAACAACCCTAAACATAACCCTAACCGCAACAAGAAGCTGAACCCGAGTTAGACCCGAAAAAACACGTACGGTGCCACTTTCTGCCATCAAAAAGTGCTCTCAGCGGAAGCCTTTGGGTACACCTGAACTCCCTGGGGGAGCCTTTACGCAACCCCACACTCAACAGGACTCTGCGTCTTCACTCTTTCCTAACAACCCTAAACATAACCCTAACCGCAACAAGAAGCTGAACCCGAGTTAGACCCGAAAAAACACGTACGGTGCCACTTTCTGCCATCAAAAAGTGCTCTCAGCGGAAGCCTTTGGGTACACCTGAACTCCCTGGGGGAGCCTTTACGCAACCCCACACTCAACAGGACTCTGCGTCTTCACTCTTTCCTAACAACCCTAAACATAACCCTAACCGCAACAAGAAGCTCAACCCGAGTTAGACCCGAAAAAACACGTACGGTGCCACTTTCTGCCATCAAAAGTGCTCTGAGCGGAAGCCTTTGGGTACACCTGAACTCCCTGGGGGAGCCTTTACGCAACCCCACACTCAACAGGACTCTGCGTCTTCACTCTTTCCTAACAACCCTAAACATAACCCTAACCGGAACAAGAAGCTGAACCTGAGTTAGACCCGAAAAAACACGTACAGTTCCACTTTCTGCCATCAAAAAGTGCTCTGAGCGGAAGCCTTTGGGTACACCTGAACTCCCTGGGGGAGCCTTTACGCAACCCCACACTCAACAGGACTCTGCGTCTTCACTCTTTCCTAACAACCCTAAACATAAGCCTAACCGCAACAAGAAGCTGAACCCGAGTTAGACCCGAAAAAACACGTACGGTGCCACTTTCTTCCATCAAAAAGTGCTCTCAGCGGAAGCCTTTGGGTACACCTGAACTCCCTGGGGGAGCCTTTACGCAACCGCACACTCAACAGGACTCTGCGTCTTCACTCTTTCCTAACAACCCTAAACATAACCCTAACCGCAACAAGAAGCTGAACCCGAGTTAGACCCGAAAAAACACGTACGGTGCCACTTTCTGCCATCAAAAAGTGCTCTCAGCGGAAGCCTTTGGGTACACCTGAACTCCCTGGGGGAGCCTTTACGCAACCCCACACTCAACAGGACTCTGCGTCTTCACTCTTTCCTAACAACCCTAAACATAACCCGAACCGCAACAAGAAGCTGAACCCGAGTTAGACCCGAAAAAACACGTACGGTGCCACTTTCTGCCATCAAAAAGTGCTCTCAGCGGAAGCCTTTGGGTACACCTGAATTCCCTGGGGGAGCCTTTACGCAACCCCACACTCAACAGGACTCTGCGTCTTCACTCTTTCCTAACAACCCTAAACATAAGCCTAACCGCAACAAGAAGCTGAACCCGAGTTAGACCCGAAAAAACACGTACGGTGCCACTTTCTGCCATCAAAAAGTGCTCTCAGCGGAAGCCTTTGGGTACACCTGAACTCCCTGGGGGAGCCTTTACGCAACCCCACACTCAACAGGACTCTGCGTCTTCACTCTTTCCTAACAACCCTAAACATAACCCTAACCGCAACAAGAAGCTGAACCCGAGTTAGACCCGAAAAAACACGTACGGTGCCACTTTCTGCCATCAAAAAGTGCTCTCAGCGGAAGCCTTTGGGTACACCTGAACTCCCTGGGGGAGCCTTTACGCAACCCCACACTCAACAGGACTCTGCGTCTTCACTCTTTCCTAACAACCCTAAACATAACCCTAACCGCAACAAGAAGCTGAACCCGAGTTAGACCCGAAAAAACACGTACGGTGCCACTTTCTGCCATCAAAAAGTGCTCTCAGCGGAAGCCTTTGGGTACACCTGAACTCCCTGGGGGAGCCTTTACGCAACCCCACACTCAACAGGACTCTGCGTCTTCACTCTTTCCTAACAACCCTAAACATAACCCTAACCGCAACAAGAAGCTGAACCCGAGTTAGACCCGAAAAAACACGTACGGTGCCACTTTCTGCCATCAAAAAGTGCTCTCAGCGGAAGCCTTTGGGTACACCTGAACTCCCTGGGGGAGCCTTTACGCAACCCCACACTCAACAGGACTCTGCGTCTTCACTCTTTCCTAACAACCCTAAACATAACCCTAACCGCAACAAGAAGCTCAACCCGAGTTAGACCCGAAAAAACACGTACGGTGCCGCTTTCTGCCATCAAAAAGTGCTCTCAGCGGAAGCCTTTGGGTACACCTGAATTCCCTGGGGGAGCCTTTACGCAACCCCACACTCAACAGGACTCTGCGTCTTCACTCTTTCCTAACAACCCTAAACATAAGCCTAACCGCAACAAGAAGCTGAACCCGAGTTAGACCCGAAAAAACACGTACGGTGCCACTTTCTGCCATCAAAAAGTGCTCTCAGCGGAAGCCTTTGGGTACACCTGAACTCCCTGGGGGAGCCTTTACGCAACCCCACACTCAACAGGACTCTGCGTCTTCACTCTTTCCTAACAACCCTAAACATAACCCTAACCGCAACAAGAAGCTGAACCCGAGTTAGACCCGAAAAAACACGTACGGTGCCACTTTCTGCCATCAAAAAGTGCTCTCAGCGGAAGCCTTTGGGTACACCTGAACTCCCTGGGGGAGCCTTTACGCAACCCCACACTCAACAGGACTCTGCGTCTTCACTCTTTCCTAACAACCCTAAAAATAACCCTAACCGCAACAAGAAGCTGAACCCGAGTTAGACCCGAAAAAACACGTACGGTGCCACTTTCTGCCATCAAAAAGTGCTCTCAGCGGAAGCCTTTGGGTACACCTGAACTCCCTGGGGGAGCCTTTACGCAACCCCACACTCAACAGGACTCTGCGTCTTCACTCTTTCCTAACAACCCTAAACATAACCCTAACCGCAACAAGAAGCTGAACCCGAGTTAGACCCGAAAAAACACGTACGGTGCCACTTTCTGCCATCAAAAAGTGCTCTCAGCGGAAGCCTTTGGGTACACCTGAACTCCCTGGGGGAGCCTTTACGCAACCCCACACTCAACAGGACTCTGCGTCTTCACTCTTTCCAAACAACCCTAAACATAACCCTAACCGCAACAAGAAGCTCAACCAGAGTTAGACCCGAAAAAACACGTACGGTGCCACTTTCTGCCATCAAAAAGTGCTCTCAGCGGAAGCCTTTGGGTACACCTGAACTCCCTGGGGGAGCCTTTACGCAACCCCACACTCAACAGGACTCTGCGTCTTCACTCTTTCCTAACAACCCTAAACATAACCCTAACCGCAACAAGAAGCTCAACCCGAGTTAGACCCGAAAAAACACGTACGGTGCCACTTTCTGCCATCAAAAAGTGCTCTCAGCGGAAGCCTTTGGGTACACCTGAACTCCCTGGGGGAGCCTTTACGCAACCCCACACTCAACAGGACTCTGCGTCTTCACTCTTTCCTAACAACCCTAAACATAAGCCTAACCGGAACAAGAAGCTGAACCCGAGTTAGACCCGAAAAAACACGTACGGTGCCACTTTCTGCCATCAAAAAGTGCTCTCAGCGGAAGCCTTTGGGTACACCTGAACTCCCTGGGGGAGCCTTTACGCAACCCCACACTCAACAGGACTCTGCGTCTTCACTCTTTCCTAACAACCCTAAACATAACCCTAACCGCAACAAGAAGCTGAACCCGAGTTAGACCCGAAAAAACACGTACGGTGCCACTTTCTGCCATCAAAAAGTGCTCTCAGCGGAAGCCTTTGGGTACACCTGAACTCCCTGGGGGAGCCTTTACGCAACCCCACACTCAACAGGACTCTGCGTCTTCACTCTTTCCTAACAACCCTAAACATAACCCTAACCGCAACAAGAAGCTGAACCCGAGTTAGACCCGAAAAAACACGTACGGTGCCACTTTCTGCCATCAAAAAGTGCTCTCAGCGGAAGCCTTTGGGTACACCTGAACTCCCTGGGGGAGCCTTTACGCAACCCCACACTCAACAGGACTCTGCGTCTTCACTCTTTCCTAACAACCCTAAACATAACCCTAACCGCAACAAGAAGCTCAACCCGAGTTAGACCCGAAAAAACACGTACGGTGCCGCTTTCTGCCATCAAAAAGTGCTCTCAGCGGAAGCCTTTGGGTACACCTGAATTCCCTGGGGGAGCCTTTACGCAACCCCACACTCAACAGGACTCTGCGTCTTCACTCTTTCCTAACAACCCTAAACATAAGCCTAACCGCAACAAGAAGCTGAACCCGAGTTAGACCCGAAAAAACACGTACGGTGCCACTTTCTGCCATCAAAAAGTGCTCTCAGCGGAAGCCTTTGGGTACACCTGAACTCCCTGGGGGAGCCTTTACGCAACCCCACACTCAACAGGACTCTGCGTCTTCACTCTTTCCTAACAACCCTAAACATAACCCTAACCGCAACAAGAAGCTGAACCCGAGTTAGACCCGAAAAAACACGTACGGTGCCACTTTCTGCCATCAAAAAGTGCTCTCAGCGGAAGCCTTTGGGTACACCTGAACTCCCTGGGGGAGCCTTTACGCAACCCCACACTCAACAGGACTCTGCGTCTTCACTCTTTCCTAACAACCCTAAACATAACCCTAACCGCAACAAGAAGCTGAACCCGAGTTAGACCCGAAAAAACACGTACGGTGCCACTTTCTGCCATCAAAAAGTGCTCTCAGCGGAAGCCTTTGGGTACACCTGAACTCCCTGGGGGAGCCTTTACGCAACCCCACACTCAACAGGACTCTGCGTCTTCACTCTTTCCTAACAACCCTAAACATAACCCTAACCGCAACAAGAAGCTGAACCCGAGTTAGACCCGAAAAAACACGTACGGTGCCACTTTCTGCCATCAAAAAGTGCTCTCAGCGGAAGCCTTTGGGTACACCTGAACTCCCTGGGGGAGCCTTTACGCAACCCCACACTCAACAGGACTCTGCGTCTTCACTCTTTCCTAACAACCCTAAACATAACCCTAACCGCAACAAGAAGCTGAACCCGAGTTAGACCCGAAAAAACACGTACGGTGCCACTTTCTGCCATCAAAAAGTGCTCTCAGCGGAAGCCTTTGGGTACACCTGAACTCCCTGGGGGAGCCTTTACGCAACCCCACACTCAACAGGACTCTGCGTCTTCACTCTTTCCTAACAACCCTAAACATAACCCTAACCGCAACAAGAAGCTCAACCCGAGTTAGACCCGAAAAAACACGTACGGTGCCACTTTCTGCCATCAAAAAGTGCTCTCAGCGGAAGCCTTTGGGTACACCTGAACTCCCTGGGGGAGCCTTTACGCAACCCCACACTCAACAGGACTCTGCGTCTTCACTCTTTCCTAACAACCCTAAACATAAGCCTAACCGGAACAAGAAGCTGAACCCGAGTTAGACCCGAAAAAACACGTACGGTGCCACTTTCTGCCATCAAAAAGTGCTCTCAGCGGAAGCCTTTGGGTACACCTGAACTCCCTGGGGGAGCCTTTACGCAACCCCACACTCAACAGGACTCTGCGTCTTCACTCTTTCCTAACAACCCTAAACATAACCCTAACCGCAACAAGAAGCTGAACCCGAGTTAGACCCGAAAAAACACATACGGTGCCACTTTCTGCCATCAAAAAGTGCTCTCAGCGGAAGCCTTTGGGTACACCTGAACTCCCTGGGGGAGCCTTTACGCAACCCCACACTCAACAGGACTCTGCGTCTTCACTCTTTCCTAACAACCCTAAACATAACCCTAACCGGAACAAGAAGCTGAACCCGAGTTAGACCCGAAAAAACACGTACGGTGCCACTTTCTGCCATCAAAAAGTGCTCTCAGCGGAAGCCTTTGGGTACACCTGAACTCCCTGGGGGAGCCTTTACGCAACCCCACACTCAACAGGACTCTGCGTCTTCACTCTTTCCTAACAACCCTAAACATAACCCTAACCGCAACAAGAAGCTGAACCCGAGTTAGACCCGAAAAAACACGTACGGTGCCACTTTCTGCCATCAAAAAGTGCTCTCAGCGGAAGCCTTTGGGTACACCTGAACTCCCTGGGGGAGCCTTTACGCAACCCCACACTCAACAGGACTCTGCGTCTTCACTCTTTCCTAACAACCCTAAACATAACCCTAACCGCAACAAGAAGCTGAACCCGAGTTAGACCCGAAAAAACACGTACGGTGCCACTTTCTGCCATCAAAAAGTGCTCTCAGCGGAAGCCTTTGGGTACACCTGAACTCCCTGGGGGAGCCTTTACACAACCCCACACTCAACAGGACTCTGCGTCTTCACTCTTTCCTAACAACCCTAAACATAACCCTAACCGCAACAAGAAGCTCAACCCGAGTTAGACCCGAAAAAACACGTACGGTGCCACTTTCTGCCATCAAAAAGTGCTCTCAGCGGAAGCCTTTGGGTACACCTGAACTCCCTGGGGGAGCCTTTACGCAACCCCACACTCAACAGGACTCTGCGTCTTCACTCTTTCCTAACAACCCTAAACATAACCCTAACCGCAACAAGAAGCTCAACCCGAGTTAGACCCGAAAAAACACGTACGGTGCCACTTTCTGCCATCAAAAAGTGCTCTCAGCGGAAGCCTTTGGGTACACCTGAACTCCCTGGGGGAGCCTTTACGCAACCCCACACTCAACAGGACTCTGCGTCTTCACTCTTTCCTAACAACCCTAAACATAACCCTAACCGGAACAAGAAGCTCAACCCGAGTTAGACCCGAAAAAACACGTACGGTGCCGCTTTCTGCCATCAAAAAGTGCTCTCAGCGGAAGCCTTTGGGTACACCTGAATTCCCTGGGGGAGCCTTTACGCAACCCCACACTCAACAGGACTCTGCGTCTTCACTCTTTCCTAACAACCCTAAACATAACCCTAACCGCAACAAGAAGCTGAACCCGAGTTAGACCCGAAAAAACACGTACGGTGCCACTTTCTGCCATCAAAAAGTGCTCTCAGCGGAAGCCTTTGGGTACACCTGAACTCCCTGGGGGAGCCTTTACGCAACCCCACACTCAACAGGACTCTGCGTCTTCACTCTTTCCTAACAACCCTAAACATAACCCTAACCGCAACAAGAAGCTGAACCCGAGTTAGACCCGAAAAAACACGTACGGTGCCACTTTCTGCCATCAAAAAGTGCTCTCAGCGGAAGCCTTTGGGTACACCTGAACTCCCTGGGGGAGCCTTTACGCAACCCCACACTCAACAGGACTCTGCGTCTTCACTCTTTCCTAACAACCCTAAACATAACCCTAACCGCAACAAGAAGCTGAACCCGAGTTAGACCCGAAAAAACACGTACGGTGCCACTTTCTGCCATCAAAAAGTGCTCTCAGCGGAAGCCTTTGGGTACACCTGAACTCCCTGGGGGAGCCTTTACGCAACCCCACACTCAACAGGACTCTGCGTCTTCACTCTTTCCTAACAACCCTAAACATAACCCTAACCGCAACAAGAAGCTGAACCCGAGTTAGACCCGAAAAAACACGTACGGTGCCACTTTCTGCCATCAAAAAGTGCTCTCAGCGGAAGCCTTTGGGTACACCTGAACTCCCTGGGGGAGCCTTTACGCAACCCCACACTCAACAGGACTCTGCGTCTTCACTCTTTCCTAACAACCCTAAACATAACCCTAACCGCAACAAGAAGCTGAACCCGAGTTAGACCCGAAAAAACACGTACGGTGCCACTTTCTGCCATCAAAAAGTGCTCTCAGCGGAAGCCTTTGGGTACACCTGAACTCCCTGGGGGAGCCTTTACGCAACCCCACACTCAACAGGACTCTGCGTCTTCACTCTTTCCTAACAACCCTAAACATAACCCTAACCGCAACAAGAAGCTGAACCCGAGTTAGACCCGAAAAAACACGTACGGTGCCACTTTCTGCCATCAAAAAGTGCTCTCAGCGGAAGCCTTTGGGTACACCTGAACTCCCTGGGGGAGCCTTTACGCAACCCCACACTCAACAGGACTCTGCGTCTTCACTCTTTCCTAACAACCCTAAACATAAGCCTAACCGGAACAAGAAGCTGAACCCGAGTTAGACCCGAAAAAACACGTACGGTGCCACTTTCTGCCATCAAAAAGTGCTCTCAGCGGAAGCCTTTGGGTACACCTGAACTCCCTGGGGGAGCCTTTACGCAACCCCACACTCAACAGGACTCTGCGTCTTCACTCTTTCCTAACAACCCTAAACATAACCCTAACCGCAACAAGAAGCTGAACCCGAGTTAGACCCGAAAAAACACATACGGTGCCACTTTCTGCCATCAAAAAGTGCTCTCAGCGGAAGCCTTTGGGTACACCTGAACTCCCTGGGGGAGCCTTTACGCAACCCCACACTCAACAGGACTCTGCGTCTTCACTCTTTCCTAACAACCCTAAACATAACCCTAACCGCAACAAGAAGCTGAACCCGAGTTAGACCCGAAAAAACACGTACGGTGCCACTTTCTGCCATCAAAAAGTGCTCTCAGCGGAAGCCTTTGGGTACACCTGAACTCCCTGGGGGAGCCTTTACGCAACCCCACACTCAACAGGACTCTGCGTCTTCACTCTTTCCTAACAACCCTAAACATAACCCTAACCGCAACAAGAAGCTGAACCCGAGTTAGACCCGAAAAAACACGTACGGTGCCACTTTCTGCCATCAAAAAGTGCTCTGAGCGGAAGCCTTTGGGTACACCTGAACTCCCTGGGGGAGCCTTTACGCAACCCCACACTCAACAGGACTCTGCGTCTTCACTCTTTCCTAACAACCCTAAACATAACCCTAACCGCAACAAGAAGCTGAACCCGAGTTAGACCCGAAAAAACACGTACGGTGCCACTTTCTGCCATCAAAAAGTGCTCTCAGCGGAAGCCTTTGGGTACACCTGAACTCCCTGGGGGAGCCTTTACGCAACCCCACACTCAACAGGACTCTGCGTCTTCACTCTTTCCTAACAACCCTAAACATAACCCTAACCGCAACAAGAAGCTCAACCCGAGTTAGACCCGAAAAAACACGTACGGTGCCACTTTCTGCCATCAAAAAGTGCTCTCAGCGGAAGCCTTTGGGTACACCTGAACTCCCTGGGGGAGCCTTTATGCAACCCCACACTCAACAGGACTCTGCGTCTTCACTCTTTCCTAACAACCCTAAACATAACCCTAACCGGAACAAGAAGCTGAATTCGAGTTAGACCCGAAAAAACACGTACGGTGCCACTTTCTGCCATCAAAAAGTGCTCTCAGCGGAAGCGTTTGGGTACACCTGAACTCCCTGGGGGAGCCTTTACGCAACCCCACACTCAACAGGACTCTGCGTCTTCACTCTTTCCTAACAACCCTAAACATAACCCTAACCGCAACAAGAAGCTGAACCCGAGTTAGACCCGAAAAAACACGTACGGTGCCACTTTCTGCCATCAAAAAGTGCTCTCAGCGGAAGCCTTTGGGTACACCTGAACTCCCTGGGGGAGCCTTTACGCAACCCCACACTCAACAGGACTCTGCGTCTTCACTCTTTCCTAACAACCCTAAACATAAGCCTAACCGGAACAAGAAGCTGAACCCAAGTTAGACCCGAAAAAACACGTACGGTGCCACTTTCTGCCATCAAAAAGTGCTCTCAGCGGAAGCCTTTGGGTACACCTGAACTCCCTGGGGGAGCCTTTACGCAACCCCACACTCAACAGGACTCTGCGTCTTCACTCTTTCCTAACAACCCTAAACATAACCCTAACCGCAACAAGAAGCTGAACCCGAGTTAGACCCGAAAAAACACGTACGGTGCCACTTTCTGCCATCAAAAAGTGCTCTCAGCGGAAGCCTTTGGGTACACCTGAACTCCCTGGGGGAGCCTTTACGCAACCCCACACTCAACAGGACTCTGCGTCTTCACTCTTTCCTAACAACCCTAAACATAACCCTAACCGCAACAAGAAGCTCAACCAGAGTTAGACCCGAAAAAACACGTACGGTGCCACTTTCTGCCATCAAAAAGTGCTCTCAGCGGAAGCCTTTGGGTACACCTGAACTCCCTGGGGGAGCCTTTACGCAACCCCACACTCAACAGGACTCTGCGTCTTCACTCTTTCCTAACAACCCTAAACATAACCCGAACCGCAACAAGAAGCTGAACCCGAGTTAGACCCGAAAAAACACGTACGGTGCCACTTTCTGCCATCAAAAAGTGCTCTCAGCGGAAGCCTTTGGGTACACCTGAACTCCCTGGGGGAGCCTTTACGCAACCCCACACTCAACAGGACTCTGCGTCTTCACTCTTTCCTAACAACCCTAAACATAACCCTAACCGCAACAAGAAGCTGAACCCGAGTTAGACCCGAAAAAACACGTACGGTGCCACTTTCTGCCGTCAAAAAGTGCTCTCAGCGGAAGCCTTTGGGTACACCTGAACTCCCTGGGGGAGCCTTTACGCAACCCCACACTCAACAGGACTCTGCGTCTTCACTCTTTCCTAACAACCCTAAACATAACCCTAACCGCAACAAGAAGCTGAACCCGAGTTAGACCCGAAAAAACACATACGGTGCCACTTTCTGCCATCAAAAAGTGCTCTCAGCGGAAGCCTTTGGGTACACCTGAACTCCCTGGGGGAGCCTTTACGCAACCCCACACTCAACAGGACTCTGCGTCTTCACTCTTTCCTAACAACCCTAAACATAACCCTAACCGCAACAAGAAGCTGAACCCGAGTTAGACCCGAAAAAACACGTACGGTGCCACTTTCTGCCATCAAAAAGTGCTCTCAGCGGAAGCCTTTGGGTACACCTGAACTCCCTGGGGGAGCCTTTACGCAACCCCACACTCAACAGGACTCTGCGTCTTCACTCTTTCCTAACAACCCTAAACATAACCCTAACCGCAACAAGAAGCTGAACCCGAGTTAGACCCGAAAAAACACGTACGGTGCCACTTTCTGCCATCAAAAAGTGCTCTCAGCGGAAGCCTTTGGGTACACCTGAACTCCCTGGGGGAGCCTTTACGCAACCCCACACTCAACAGGACTCTGCGTCTTCACTCTTTCCTAACAACCCTAAACATAACCCTAACCGCAACAAGAAGCTGAACCCGAGTTAGACCCGAAAAAACACGTACGGTGCCACTTTCTGCCATCAAAAAGTGCTCTCAGCGGAAGCCTTTGGGTACACCTGAACTCCCTGGGGGAGCCTTTACGCAACCCCACACTCAACAGGACTCTGCGTCTTCACTCTTTCCTAACAACCCTAAACATAACCCTAACCGCAACAAGAAGCTCAACCAGAGTTAGACCCGAAAAAACACGTACGGTGCCACTTTCTGCCATCAAAAAGTGCTCTCAGCGGAAGCCTTTGGGTACACCTGAACTCCCTGGGGGAGCCTTTACGCAACCCCACACTCAACAGGACTCTGCGTCTTCACTCTTTCCTAACAACCCTAAACATAACCCTAACCGCAACAAGAAGCTCAACCCGAGTTAGACCCGAAAAAACACGTACGGTGCCACTTTCTGCCATCAAAAAGTGCTCTCAGCGGAAGCCTTTGGGTACACCTGAACTCCCTGGGGGAGCCTTTACGCAACCCCACACTCAACAGGACTCTGCGTCTTCACTCTTTCCTAACAACCCTAAACATAACCCTAACCGCAACAAGAAGCTGAACCCGAGTTAGACCCGAAAAAACACGTACGGTGCCACTTTCTGCCATCAAAAAGTGCTCTCAGCGGAAGCCTTTGGGTACACCTGAACTCCCTGGGGGAGCCTTTACGCAACCCCACACTCAACAGGACTCTGCGTCTTCACTCTTTCCTAACAACCCTAAACATAACCCTAACCGCAACAAGAAGCTGAACCCGAGTTAGACCCGAAAAAACACATACGGTGCCACTTTCTGCCATCAAAAAGTGCTCTCAGCGGAAGCCTTTGGGTACACCTGAACTCCCTGGGGGAGCCTTTACGCAACCCCACACTCAACAGGACTCTGCGTCTTCACTCTTTCCTGACAACCCTAAACATAACCCTAACCGCAACAAGAAGCTCAACCCGAGTTAGACCCGAAAAAACACGTACGGTGCCACTTTCTGCCATCAAAAAGTGCTCTCAGCGGAAGCCTTTGGGTACACCTGAACTCCCTGGGGGAGCCTTTACGCAACCCCACACTCAACAGGACTCTGCGTCTTCACTCTTTCCTAACAACCCTAAACATAACCCTAACCGCAACAAGAAGCTGAACCCGAGTTAGACCCGAAAAAACACGTACGGTGCCACTTTCTGCCATCAAAAAGTGCTCTCAGCGGAAGCCTTTGGGTACACCTGAACTCCCTGGGGGAGCCTTTACGCAACCCCACACTCAACAGGACTCTGCGTCTTCACTCTTTCCTAACAACCCTAAACATAACCCTAACCGCAACAAGAAGATGAACCCGAGTTAGACCCGAAAAAACACATACGGTGCCACTTTCTGCCATCAAAAAGTGCTCTCAGCGGAAGCCTTTGGGTACACCTGAACTCCCTGGGGGAGCCTTTACGCAACCCCACACTCAACAGGACTCTGCGTCTTCACTCTTTCCTAACAACCCTAAACATAACCCTAACCGCAACAAGAAGCTGAACCCGAGTTAGACCCGAAAAAACACGTACGGTGCCACTTTCTGCCATCAAAAAGTGCTCTCAGCGGAAGCCTTTGGGTACACCTGAACTCCCTGGGGGAGCCTTTACGCAACCCCACACTCAACAGGACTCTGCGTCTTCACTCTTTCCTAACAACCCTAAACATAACCCTAACCGCAACAAGAAGCTGAACCCGAGTTAGACCCGAAAAAACACGTACGGTGCCACTTTCTGCCATCAAAAAGTGCTCTCAGCGGAAGCCTTTGGGTACACCTGAACTCCCTGGGGGAGCCTTTACGCAACCCCACACTCAACAGGACTCTGCGTCTTCACTCTTTCCTAACAACCCTAAACATAACCCTAACCGCAACAAGAAGCTCAACCCGAGTTAGACCCGAAAAAACACGTACGGTGCCACTTTCTGCCATCAAAAAGTGCTCTCAGCGGAAGCCTTTGGGTACACCTGAACTCCCTGGGGGAGCCTTTACGCAACCCCACACTCAACAGGACTCTGCGTCTTCACTCTTTCCTAACAACCCTAAACATAACCCTAACCGCAACAAGAAGCTGAACCCGAGTTAGACCCGAAAAAACACGTACGGTGCCACTTTCTGCCATCAAAAAGTGCTCTCAGCGGAAGCCTTTGGGTACACCTGAACTCCCTGGGGGAGCCTTTACGCAACCCCACACTCAACAGGACTCTGCGTCTTCACTCTTTCCTAACAACCCTAAACATAACCCTAACCGCAACAAGAAGCTGAACCCGAGTTAGACCCGAAAAAACACGTACGGTGCCACTTTCTGCCATCAAAAAGTGCTCTCAGCGGAAGCCTTTGGGTACACCTGAACTCCCTGGGGGAGCCTTTACGCAACCCCACACTCAACAGGACTCTGCGTCTTCACTCTTTCCTAACAACCCTAAACATAACCCTAACCGCAACAAGAAGCTCAACCCGAGTTAGACCCGAAAAAACACGTACGGTGCCACTTTCTGCCGTCAAAAAGTGCTCTCAGCGGAAGCCTTTGGGTACACCTGAACTCCCTGGGGGAGCCTTTACGCAACCCCACACTCAACAGGACTCTGCGTCTTCACTCTTTCCTAACAACCCTAAACATAACCCTAACCGCAACAAGAAGCTGAACCCGAGTTAGACCCGAAAAAACACATACGGTGCCACTTTCTGCCATCAAAAAGTGCTCTCAGCGGAAGCCTTTGGGTACACCTGAACTCCCTGGGGGAGCCTTTACGCAACCCCACACTCAACAGGACTCTGCGTCTTCACTCTTTCCTAACAACCCTAAACATAACCCTAACCGCAACAAGAAGCTGAACCTGAGTTAGACCCGAAAAAACACGTACGGTGCCACTTTCTGCCATCAAAAAGTGCTCTCAGCGGAAGCCTTTGGGTACACCTGAACTCCCTGGGGGAGCCTTTACGCAACCCCACACTCAACAGGACTCTGCGTCTTCACTCTTTCCTAACAACCCTAAACATAACCCTAACCGCAACAAGAAGCTGAACCCGAGTTAGACCCGAAAAAACACGTACGGTGCCACTTTCTGCCATCAAAAAGTGCTCTCAGCGGAAGCCTTTGGGTACACCTGAACTCCCTGGGGGAGCCTTTACGCAACCCCACACTCAACAGGACTCTGCGTCTTCACTCTTTCCTAACAACCCTAAACATAACCCTAACCGCAACAAGAAGCTGAACCCGAGTTAGACCCGAAAAAACACGTACGGTGCCACTTTCTGCCATCAAAAAGTGCTCTCAGCGGAAGCCTTTGGGTACACCTGAACTCCCTGGGGGAGCCTTTACGCAACCCCACACTCAACAGGACTCTGCGTCTTCACTCTTTCCTAACAACCCTAAACATAACCCTAACCGCAACAAGAAGCTGAACCCGAGTTAGACCCGAAAAAACACGTACGGTGCCACTTTCTGCCATCAAAAAGTGCTCTCAGCGGAAGCCTTTGGGTACACCTGAACTCCCTGGGGGAGCCTTTACGCAACCCCACACTCAACAGGACTCTGCGTCTTCACTCTTTCCTAACAACCCTAAACATAACCCTAACCGCAACAAGAAGCTCAACCCGAGTTAGACCCGAAAAAACACGTACGGTGCCACTTTCTGCCATCAAAAAGTGCTCTCAGTGGAAGCCTTTGGGTACACCTGAACTCCCTGGGGGAGCCTTTATGCAACCCCACACTCAACAGGACTCTGCGTCTTCACTCTTTCCTAACAACCCTAAACATAACCCTAACCGGAACAAGAAGCTGAATTCGAGTTAGACCCGAAAAAACACGTACGGTGCCACTTTCTGCCATCAAAAAGTGCTCTCAGCGGAAGCCTTTGGGTACACCTGAACTCCCTGGGGGAGCCTTTACGCAACCCCACACTCAACAGGACTCTGCGTCTTCACTCTTTCCTAACAACCCTAAACATAAGCCTAACCGGAACAAGAAGCTCAACCCGAGTTAGACCCGAAAAAACACGTACGGTGCCACTTTCTGCCATCAAAAAGTGCTCTCAGCGGAAGCCTTTGGGTACACCTGAACTCCCTGGGGGAGCCTTTACGCAACCCCACACTCAACAGGACTCTGCGTCTTCACTCTTTCCTAACAACCCTAAACATAAGCCTAACCGGAACAAGAAGCTCAACCCGAGTTAGACCCGAAAAAACACGTACGGTGCCACTTTCTGCCATCAAAAAGTGCTCTCAGCGGAAGCCTTTGGGTACACCTGAACTCCCTGGGGGAGCCTTTACGCAACCCCACACTCAACAGGACTCTGCGTCTTCACTCTTTCCTAACAACCCTAAACATAAGCCTAACTGGAACAAGAAGCTGAACCCAAGTTAGACCCGAAAAAACACGTACGGTGCCACTTTCTGCCATCAAAAAGTGCTCTCAGCGGAAGCCTTTGGGTACACCTGAACTCCCTGGGGGAGCCTTTACGCAACCCCACACTCAACAGGACTCTGCGTCTTCACTCTTTCCTAACAACCCTAAACATAACCCTAACCGCAACAAGAAGCTGAACCCGAGTTAGACCCGAAAAAACACGTACGGTGCCACTTTCTGCCATCAAAAAGTGCTCTCAGCGGAAGCCTTTGGGTACACCTGAACTCCCTGGGGGAGCCTTTACGCAACCCCACACTCAACAGGACTCTGCGTCTTCACTCTTTCCTAACAACCCTAAACATAACCCTAACCGCAACAAGAAGCTGAACCCGAGTTAGACCCGAAAAAACACGTATGGTGCCACTTTCTGCCATCAAAAAGTGCTCTCAGCGGAAGCCTTTGGGTACACCTGAACTCCCTGGGGGAGCCTTTACGCAACCCCACACTCAACAGGACTCTGCGTCTTCACTCTTTCCTAACAACCCTAAACATAACCCTACCGCAACAAGAAGCTCAACCTGAGTTAGACCCGAAAAAACACGTACGGTGCCACTTTCTGCCATCAAAAAGTGCTCTCAGCGGAAGCCTTTGGGTACACCTGAACTCCCTGGGGGAGCCTTTACGCAACCCCACACTCAACAGGACTCTGCGTCTTCACTCTTTCCTAACAACCCTAAACATAACCCTAACCGCAACAAGAAGCTCAACCCGAGTTAGACCCGAAAAAACACGTACGGTGCCACTTTCTGCCATCAAAAAGTGCTCTCAGCGGAAGCCTTTGGGTACACCTGAACTCCCTGGGGGAGCCTTTACGCAACCCCACACTCAACAGGACTCTGCGTCTTCACTCTTTCCTAACAACCCTAAACATAACCCTAACCGCAACAAGAAGCTGAACCCGAGTTAGACCCGAAAAAACACGTACGGTGCCACTTTCTGCCATCAAAAAGTGCTCTCAGCGGAAGCCTTTGGGTACACCTGAACTCCCTGGGGGAGCCTTTACGCAACCCCACACTCAACAGGACTCTGCGTCTTCACTCTTTCCTAACAACCCTAAACATAACCCTAACCGCAACAAGAAGCTGAACCTGAGTTAGACCCGAAAAAACACGTACGGTGCCACTTTCTGCCATCAAAAAGTGCTCTCAGCGGAAGCCTTTGGGTACACCTGAACTCCCTGGGGGAGCCTTTACGCAACCCCACACTCAACAGGACTCTGCGTCTTCACTCTTTCCTAACAACCCTAAACATAACCCTACCGCAACAAGAAGCTCAACCTGAGTTAGACCCGAAAAAACACGTACGGTGCCACTTTCTGCCATCAAAAAGTGCTCTCAGCGGAAGCCTTTGGGTACACCTGAACTCCCTGGGGGAGCCTTTACGCAACCCCACACTCAACAGGACTCTGCGTCTTCACTCTTTCCTAACAACCCTAAACATAACCCTAACCGCAACAAGAAGCTCAACCCGAGTTAGACCCGAAAAAACACGTACGGTGCCACTTTCTGCCATCAAAAAGTGCTCTCAGCGGAAGCCTTTGGGTACACCTGAACTCCCTGGGGGAGCCTTTACGCAACCCCACACTCAACAGGACTCTGCGTCTTCACTCTTTCCTAACAACCCTAAACATAACCCTAACCGCAACAAGAAGCTGAACCCGAGTTAGACCCGAAAAAACACGTACGGTGCCACTTTCTGCCATCAAAAAGTGCTCTCAGCGGAAGCCTTTGGGTACACCTGAACTCCCTGGGGGAGCCTTTACGCAACCCCACACTCAACAGGACTCTGCGTCTTCACTCTTTCCTAACAACCCTAAACATAACCCTAACCGCAACAAGAAGCTGAACCTGAGTTAGACCCGAAAAAACACGTACGGTGCCACTTTCTGCCATCAAAAAGTGCTCTCAGCGGAAGCCTTTGGGTACACCTGAACTCCCTGGGGGAGCCTTTATGCAACCCCACACTCAACAGGACTCTGCGTCTTCACTCTTTCCTAACAACCCTAAACATAACCCTAACCGGAACAAGAAGCTGAATTCGAGTTAGACCCGAAAAAACACGTACGGTGCCACTTTCTGCCATCAAAAAGTGCTCTCAGCGGAAGCCTTTGGGTACACCTGAACTCCCTGGGGGAGCCTTTACGCAACCCCACACTCAACAGGACTCTGCGTCTTCACTCTTTCCTAACAACCCTAAACATAAGCCTAACCGGAACAAGAAGCTCAACCCGAGTTAGACCCGAAAAAACACGTACGGTGCCACTTTCTGCCATCAAAAAGTGCTCTCAGCGGAAGCCTTTGGGTACACCTGAACTCCCTGGGGGAGCCTTTACGCAACCCCACACTCAACAGGACTCTGCGTCTTCACTCTTTCCTAACAACCCTAAACATAAGCCTAACTGGAACAAGAAGCTGAACCCAAGTTAGACCCGAAAAAACACGTACGGTGCCACTTTCTGCCATCAAAAAGTGCTCTCAGCGGAAGCCTTTGGGTACACCTGAACTCCCTGGGGGAGCCTTTACGCAACCCCACACTCAACAGGACTCTGCGTCTTCACTCTTTCCTAACAACCCTAAACATAACCCTAACCGCAACAAGAAGCTGAACCCGAGTTAGACCCGAAAAAACACGTACGGTGCCACTTTCTGCCATCCAAAAGTGCTCTCAGCGGAAGCCTTTGGGTACACCTGAACTCCCTGGGGGAGCCTTTACGCAACCCCACACTCAACAGGACTCTGCGTCTTCACTCTTTCCTAACAACCCTAAACATAACCCTAACCGCAACAAGAAGCTGAACCCGAGTTAGACCCGAAAAAACACGTATGGTGCCACTTTCTGCCATCAAAAAGTGCTCTCAGCGGAAGCCTTTGGGTACACCTGAACTCCCTGGGGGAGCCTTTACGCAACCCCACACTCAACAGGACTCTGCGTCTTCACTCTTTCCTAACAACCCTAAACATAACCCTACCGCAACAAGAAGCTCAACCTGAGTTAGACCCGAAAAAACACGTACGGTGCCACTTTCTGCCATCAAAAAGTGCTCTCAGCGGAAGCCTTTGGGTACACCTGAACTCCCTGGGGGAGCCTTTACGCAACCCCACACTCAACAGGACTCTGCGTCTTCACTCTTTCCTAACAACCCTAAACATAACCCTAACCGCAACAAGAAGCTGAACCCGAGTTAGACCCGAAAAAACACGTACGGTGCCACTTTCTGCCATCAAAAAGTGCTCTCAGCGGAAGCCTTTGGGTACACCTGAACTCCCTGGGGGAGCCTTTACGCAACCCCACACTCAACAGGACTCTGCGTCTTCACTCTTTCCTAACAACCCTAAACATAACCCTAACCGCAACAAGAAGCTGAACCCGAGTTAGACCCGAAAAAACACGTACGGTGCGACTTTCTGCCATCAAAAAGTGCTCTCAGCGGAAGCCTTTGGGTACACCTGAACTCCCTGGGGGAGCCTTTACGCAACCCCACACTCAACAGGACTCTGCGTCTTCACTCTTTCCTAACAACCCTAAACATAACCCTAACCGCAACAAGAAGCTGAACCTGAGTTAGACCCGAAAAAACACGTACGGTGCCACTTTCTGCCATCAAAAAGTGCTCTCAGCGGAAGCCTTTGGGTACACCTGAACTCCCTGGGGGAGCCTTTACGCAACCCCACACTCAACAGGACTCTGCGTCTTCACTCTTTCCTAACAAACCCTAAACATAACCCTAACCGCAACAAGAAGCTCAACCCGAGTTAGACCCGAAAAAACACGTACGGTGCCACTTTCTGCCATCAAAAAGTGCTCTCAGCGGAAGCCTTTGGGTACACCTGAACTCCCTGGGGGAGCCTTTACGCAACCCCACACTCAACAGGACTCTGCGTCTTCACTCTTTCCTAACAACCCTAAACATAACCCTAACCGGAACAAGAAGCTGAACCCGAGTTAGACTCGAAAAAACACGTACGGTGCCACTTTCTGCCATCAAAAAGTGCTCTCAGCGGAAGCCTTTGGGTACACCTGAATTCCCTGGGGGAGCCTTTACGCAACCCCACACTCAACAGGACTCTGCGTCTTCACTCTTTCCTAACAACCCTAAACATAACCCTAACCGCAACAAGAAGCTGAACCCGAGTTAGACCCGAAAAAACACGTACGGTGCCACTTTCTGCCATCAAAAAGTGCTCTCAGCGGAAGCCTTTGGGTACACCTGAACTCCCTGGGGGAGCCTTTACGCAACCCCACACTCAACAGGACTCTGCGTCTTCACTCTTTCCTAACAACCCTAAGCATAACCCTAACCGCAACAAGAAGCTGAACCCGAGTTAGACCCGAAAAAACACGTACGGTGCCACTTTCTGCCATCCAAAAGTGCTCTCAGCGGAAGCCTTTGGGTACACCTGAACTCCCTGGGGGAGCCTTTACGCAACCCCACACTCAACAGGACTCTGCGTCTTCACTCTTTCCTAACAACCCTAAACATAACCCTAACCGCAACAAGAAGCTGAACCCGAGTTAGACCCGAAAAAACACGTACGGTGCCACTTTCTGCCATCAAAAAGTGCTCTCAGCGGAAGCCTTTGGGTACACCTGAACTCCCTGGGGGAGCCTTTACGCAACCCCACACTCAACAGGACTCTGCGTCTTCACTCTTTCCTAACAACCCTAAACATAACCCTAACCGCAACAAGAAGCTCAACCCGAGTTAGACCCGAAAAAACACGTACGGTGCCACTTTCTGCCATCAAAAAGTGCTCTCAGCGGAAGCCTTTGGGTACACCTGAACTCCCTGGGGGAGCCTTTACGCAACCCCACACTCAACAGGACTCTGCGTCTTCACTCTTTCCTAACAACCCTAAACATAACCCTAACCGCAACAAGAAGCTGAACCCGAGTTAGACCCGAAAAAACACGTACGGTGCCACTTTCTGCCATCAAAAAGTGCTCTCAGCGGAAGCCTTTGGGTACACCTGAACTCCCTGGGGGAGCCTTTACGCAACCCCACACTCAACAGGACTCTGCGTCTTCACTCTTTCCTAACAACCCTAAACATAACCCTAACCGCAACAAGAAGCTGAACCCGAGTTAGACCCGAAAAAACACGTACGGTGCCACTTTCTGCCATCAAAAAGTGCTCTCAGCGGAAGCCTTTGGGTACACCTGAACTCCCTGGGGGAGCCTTTACGCAACCCCACACTCAACAGGACTCTGCGTCTTCACTCTTTCCTAACAACCCTAAACATAACCCGAACCGCAACAAGAAGCTGAACCCGAGTTAGACCCGAAAAAACACGTACGGTGCCACTTTCTGCCATCAAAAAGTGCTCTCAGCGGAAGCCTTTGGGTACACCTGAACTCCCTGGGGGAGCCTTTACGCAACCCCACACTCAACAGGACTCTGCGTCTTCACTCTTTCCTAACAACCCTAAACATAACCCTAACTTAACAAGAAGCTGAACCCGAGTTAGACCCGAAAAAACACGTACGGTGCCACTTTCTGCCATCAAAAAGTGCTCTGAGCGGAAGCCTTTGGGTACACCTGAACTCCCTGGGGGAGCCTTTACGCAACCCCACACTCAACAGGACTCTGCGTCTTCACTCTTTCCTAACAACCCTAAACATAACCCTAACCGCAACAAGAAGCTGAACCCGAGTTAGACCCGAAAAAACACGTACGGTGCCACTTTCTGCCATCAAAAAGTGCTCTCAGCGGAAGCCTTTGGGTACACCTGAACTCCCTGGGGGAGCCTTTACGCAACCCCACACTCAACAGGACTCTGCGTCTTCACTCTTTCCTAACAACCCTAAACATAACCCTAACCGCAACAAGAAGCTCAACCCGAGTTAGACCCGAAAAAACACGTACGGTGCCACTTTCTGCCATCAAAAAGTGCTCTCAGCGGAAGCCTTTGGGTACACCTGAACTCCCTGGGGGAGCCTTTACGCAACCCCACACTCAACAGGACTCTGCGTCTTCACTCTTTCCTAACAACCCTAAACATAACCCTAACCGCAACAAGAAGCTGAACCTGAGTTAGACCCGAAAAAACACGTACGGTGCCACTTTCTGCCATCCAAAAGTGCTCTCAGCGGAAGCCTTTGG
Organism: Anser brachyrhynchus; assembly: GCF_964034855.1. Classification (NCBI taxonomy): domain Eukaryota; kingdom Metazoa; phylum Chordata; class Aves; order Anseriformes; family Anatidae; genus Anser; species Anser brachyrhynchus. The sequence goes on from NW_027664060.1 coordinate 315,437, forward strand.
GTACACCTGAACTCCCTGGGGGAGCCTTTACGCAACCCCACACTCAACAGGACTCTGCGTCTTCACTCTTTCCTAACAACCCTAAACATAACCCTAACCGCAACAAGAAGCTCAACCCGAGTTAGACCCGAAAAAACACGTACGGTGCCACTTTCTGCCATCAAAAAGTGCTCTCAGCAGAAGCCTTTGGGTACACCTGAACTCCCTGGGGGAGCCTTTACGCAACCCCACACTCAACAGGACTCTGCGTCTTCACTCTTTCCTAACAACCCTAAACATAACCCTAACCGGAACAAGAAGCTCAACCCGAGTTAGACCCGAAAAAACACGTACGGTGCCACTTTCTGCCTTCAAAATTGCTCTCAGCGGAAGCCTTTGGGTACACCTGAATTCCCTGGGGGAGCCTTTACGCAACCCCACACTCAACAGGACTCTGCGTCTTCACTCTTTCCTAACAACCCTAAACATAACCCTAACCGCAACAAGAAGCTGAACCCGAGTTAGACCCGAAAAAACACGTACGGTGCCACTTTCTGCCATCAAAAAGTGCTCTCAGCGGAAGCCTTTGGGTACACCTGAACTCCCTGGGGGAGCCTTTACGCAACCCCACACTCAACAGGACTCTGCGTCTTCACTCTTTCCTAACAACCCTAAACATAACCCTAACCGCAACAAGAAGCTCAACCCGAGTTAGACCCGAAAAAACACGTACGGTGCCACTTTCTGCCATCAAAAAGTGCTCTCAGCGGAAGCCTTTGGGTACACCTGAACTCCCTGGGGGAGCCTTTACGCAACCCCACACTCAACAGGACTCTGCGTCTTCACTCTTTCCTAACAACCCTAAACATAACCCTAACCGCAACAAGAAGCTGAACCCGAGTTAGACCCGAAAAAACACGTACGGTGCCACTTTCTGCCATCAAAAAGTGCTCTCAGCGGAAGCCTTTGGGTACACCTGAACTCCCTGGGGGAGCCTTTACGCAACCCCACACTCAACAGGACTCTGCGTCTTCACTCTTTCCTAACAACCCTAAACATAACCCTAACCGCAACAAGAAGCTGAACCCGAGTTAGACCCGAAAAAACACGTACGGTGCCACTTTCTGCCATCAAAAAGTGCTCTCAGCGGAAGCCTTTGGGTACACCTGAACTCCCTGGGGGAGCCTTTACGCAACCCCACACTCAACAGGACTCTGCGTCTTCACTCTTTCCTAACAACCCTAAACATAACCCGAACCGCAACAAGAAGCTGAACCCGAGTTAGACCCGAAAAAACACGTACGGTGCCACTTTCTGCCATCAAAAAGTGCTCTCAGCGGAAGCCTTTGGGTACACCTGAACTCCCTGGGGGAGCCTTTACGCAACCCCACACTCAACAGGACTCTGCGTCTTCACTCTTTCCTAACAACCCTAAACATAACCCTAACTTAACAAGAAGCTGAACCCGAGTTAGACCCGAAAAAACACGTACGGTGCCACTTTCTGCCATCAAAAAGTGCTCTGAGCGGAAGCCTTTGGGTACACCTGAACTCCCTGGGGGAGCCTTTACGCAACCCCACACTCAACAGGACTCTGCGTCTTCACTCTTTCCTAACAACCCTAAACATAACCCTAACCGCAACAAGAAGCTGAACCCGAGTTAGACCCGAAAAAACACGTACGGTGCCACTTTCTGCCATCAAAAAGTGCTCTCAGCGGAAGCCTTTGGGTACACCTGAACTCCCTGGGGGAGCCTTTACGCAACCCCACACTCAACAGGACTCTGCGTCTTCACTCTTTCCTAACAACCCTAAACATAACCCTAACCGCAACAAGAAGCTCAACCCGAGTTAGACCCGAAAAAACACGTACGGTGCCACTTTCTGCCATCAAAAAGTGCTCTCAGCGGAAGCCTTTGGGTACACCTGAACTCCCTGGGGGAGCCTTTACGCAACCCCACACTCAACAGGACTCTGCGTCTTCACTCTTTCCTAACAACCCTAAACATAACCCTAACCGCAACAAGAAGCTGAACCTGAGTTAGACCCGAAAAAACACGTACGGTGCCACTTTCTGCCATCCAAAAGTGCTCTCAGCGGAAGCCTTTGGGTACACCTGAACTCCCTGGGGGAGCCTTTACGCAACCCCACACTCAACAGGACTCTGCGTCTTCACTCTTTCCTAACAACCCTAAACATAACCCTAACCGGAACAAGAAGCTGAACCCGAGTTAGACTCGAAAAAACACGTACGGTGCCACTTTCTGCCATCAAAAAGTGCTCTCAGCGGAAGCCTTTGGGTACACCTGAATTCCCTGGGGGAGCCTTTACGCAACCCCACACTCAACAGGACTCTGCGTCTTCACTCTTTCCTAACAACCCTAAACATAACCCTAACCGCAACAAGAAGCTGAACCCGAGTTAGACCCGAAAAAACACGTACGGTGCCACTTTCTGCCATCAAAAAGTGCTCTCAGCGGAAGCCTTTGGGTACACCTGAACTCCCTGGGGGAGCCTTTACGCAACCCCACACTCAACAGGACTCTGCGTCTTCACTCTTTCCTAACAACCCTAAGCATAACCCTAACCGCAACAAGAAGCTGAACCCGAGTTAGACCCGAAAAAACACGTACGGTGCCACTTTCTGCCATCCAAAAGTGCTCTCAGCGGAAGCCTTTGGGTACACCTGAACTCCCTGGGGGAGCCTTTACGCAACCCCACACTCAACAGGACTCTGCGTCTTCACTCTTTCCTAACAACCCTAAACATAACCCTAACCGCAACAAGAAGCTGAACCCGAGTTAGACCCGAAAAAACACGTACGGTGCCACTTTCTGCCATCAAAAAGTGCTCTCAGCGGAAGCCTTTGGGTACACCTGAACTCCCTGGGGGAGCCTTTACGCAACCCCACACTCAACAGGACTCTGCGTCTTCACTCTTTCCTAACAACCCTAAACATAACCCTAACCGCAACAAGAAGCTCAACCCGAGTTAGACCCGAAAAAACACGTACGGTGCCACTTTCTGCCATCAAAAAGTGCTCTCAGCGGAAGCCTTTGGGTACACCTGAACTCCCTGGGGGAGCCTTTACGCAACCCCACACTCAACAGGACTCTGCGTCTTCACTCTTTCCTAACAACCCTAAACATAACCCTAACCGCAACAAGAAGCTGAACCCGAGTTAGACCCGAAAAAACACGTACGGTGCCACTTTCTGCCATCAAAAAGTGCTCTCAGCGGAAGCCTTTGGGTACACCTGAACTCCCTGGGGGAGCCTTTACGCAACCCCACACTCAACAGGACTCTGCGTCTTCACTCTTTCCTAACAACCCTAAACATAACCCTAACCGCAACAAGAAGCTGAACCCGAGTTAGACCCGAAAAAACACGTACGGTGCCACTTTCTGCCATCAAAAAGTGCTCTCAGCGGAAGCCTTTGGGTACACCTGAACTCCCTGGGGGAGCCTTTACGCAACCCCACACTCAACAGGACTCTGCGTCTTCACTCTTTCCTAACAACCCTAAACATAACCCGAACCGCAACAAGAAGCTGAACCCGAGTTAGACCCGAAAAAACACGTACGGTGCCACTTTCTGCCATCAAAAAGTGCTCTCAGCGGAAGCCTTTGGGTACACCTGAACTCCCTGGGGGAGCCTTTACGCAACCCCACACTCAACAGGACTCTGCGTCTTCACTCTTTCCTAACAACCCTAAACATAACCCTAACTTAACAAGAAGCTGAACCCGAGTTAGACCCGAAAAAACACGTACGGTGCCACTTTCTGCCATCAAAAAGTGCTCTGAGCGGAAGCCTTTGGGTACACCTGAACTCCCTGGGGGAGCCTTTACGCAACCCCACACTCAACAGGACTCTGCGTCTTCACTCTTTCCTAACAACCCTAAACATAACCCTAACCGCAACAAGAAGCTGAACCCGAGTTAGACCCGAAAAAACACGTACGGTGCCACTTTCTGCCATCAAAAAGTGCTCTCAGCGGAAGCCTTTGGGTACACCTGAACTCCCTGGGGGAGCCTTTACGCAACCCCACACTCAACAGGACTCTGCGTCTTCACTCTTTCCTAACAACCCTAAACATAACCCTAACCGCAACAAGAAGCTCAACCCGAGTTAGACCCGAAAAAACACGTACGGTGCCACTTTCTGCCATCAAAAAGTGCTCTCAGCGGAAGCCTTTGGGTACACCTGAACTCCCTGGGGGAGCCTTTACGCAACCCCACACTCAACAGGACTCTGCGTCTTCACTCTTTCCTAACAACCCTAAACATAACCCTAACCGCAACAAGAAGCTGAACCTGAGTTAGACCCGAAAAAACACGTACGGTGCCACTTTCTGCCATCCAAAAGTGCTCTCAGCGGAAGCCTTTGGGTACACCTGAACTCCCTGGGGGAGCCTTTACGCAACCCCACACTCAACAGGACTCTGCGTCTTCACTCTTTCCTAACAACCCTAAACATAACCCTAACCGCAACAAGAAGCTCAACCCGAGTTAGACCCGAAAAAACACGTACGGTGCCACTTTCTGCCATCAAAAAGTGCTCTCAGCAGAAGCCTTTGGGTACACCTGAACTCCCTGGGGGAGCCTTTACGCAACCCCACACTCAACAGGACTCTGCGTCTTCACTCTTTCCTAACAACCCTAAACATAACCCTAACCGGAACAAGAAGCTCAACCCGAGTTAGACCCGAAAAAACACGTACGGTGCCACTTTCTGCCTTCAAAATTGCTCTCAGCGGAAGCCTTTGGGTACACCTGAATTCCCTGGGGGAGCCTTTACGCAACCCCACACTCAACAGGACTCTGCGTCTTCACTCTTTCCTAACAACCCTAAACATAACCCTAACCGCAACAAGAAGCTGAACCCGAGTTAGACCCGAAAAAACACGTACGGTGCCACTTTCTGCCATCAAAAAGTGCTCTCAGCGGAAGCCTTTGGGTACACCTGAACTCCCTGGGGGAGCCTTTACGCAACCCCACACTCAACAGGACTCTGCGTCTTCACTCTTTCCTAACAACCCTAAACATAACCCTAACCGCAACAAGAAGCTCAACCCGAGTTAGACCCGAAAAAACACGTACGGTGCCACTTTCTGCCATCAAAAAGTGCTCTCAGCGGAAGCCTTTGGGTACACCTGAACTCCCTGGGGGAGCCTTTACGCAACCCCACACTCAACAGGACTCTGCGTCTTCACTCTTTCCTAACAACCCTAAACATAACCCTAACCGCAACAAGAAGCTGAACCCGAGTTAGACCCGAAAAAACACGTACGGTGCCACTTTCTGCCATCAAAAAGTGCTCTCAGCGGAAGCCTTTGGGTACACCTGAACTCCCTGGGGGAGCCTTTACGCAACCCCACACTCAACAGGACTCTGCGTCTTCACTCTTTCCTAACAACCCTAAACATAACCCTAACCGCAACAAGAAGCTGAACCCGAGTTAGACCCGAAAAAACACGTACGGTGCCACTTTCTGCCATCAAAAAGTGCTCTCAGCGGAAGCCTTTGGGTACACCTGAACTCCCTGGGGGAGCCTTTACGCAACCCCACACTCAACAGGACTCTGCGTCTTCACTCTTTCCTAACAACCCTAAACATAACCCGAACCGCAACAAGAAGCTGAACCCGAGTTAGACCCGAAAAAACACGTACGGTGCCACTTTCTGCCATCAAAAAGTGCTCTCAGCGGAAGCCTTTGGGTACACCTGAACTCCCTGGGGGAGCCTTTACGCAACCCCACACTCAACAGGACTCTGCGTCTTCACTCTTTCCTAACAACCCTAAACATAACCCTAACTTAACAAGAAGCTGAACCCGAGTTAGACCCGAAAAAACACGTACGGTGCCACTTTCTGCCATCAAAAAGTGCTCTGAGCGGAAGCCTTTGGGTACACCTGAACTCCCTGGGGGAGCCTTTACGCAACCCCACACTCAACAGGACTCTGCGTCTTCACTCTTTCCTAACAACCCTAAACATAACCCTAACCGCAACAAGAAGCTGAACCCGAGTTAGACCCGAAAAAACACGTACGGTGCCACTTTCTGCCATCAAAAAGTGCTCTCAGCGGAAGCCTTTGGGTACACCTGAACTCCCTGGGGGAGCCTTTACGCAACCCCACACTCAACAGGACTCTGCGTCTTCACTCTTTCCTAACAACCCTAAACATAACCCTAACCGCAACAAGAAGCTCAACCCGAGTTAGACCCGAAAAAACACGTACGGTGCCACTTTCTGCCATCAAAAAGTGCTCTCAGCGGAAGCCTTTGGGTACACCTGAACTCCCTGGGGGAGCCTTTACGCAACCCCACACTCAACAGGACTCTGCGTCTTCACTCTTTCCTAACAACCCTAAACATAACCCTAACCGCAACAAGAAGCTGAACCTGAGTTAGACCCGAAAAAACACGTACGGTGCCACTTTCTGCCATCCAAAAGTGCTCTCAGCGGAAGCCTTTGGGTACACCTGAACTCCCTGGGGGAGCCTTTACGCAACCCCACACTCAACAGGACTCTGCGTCTTCACTCTTTCCTAACAACCCTAAACATAACCCTAACCGCAACAAGAAGCTCAACCCGAGTTAGACCCGAAAAAACACGTACGGTGCCACTTTCTGCCATCAAAAAGTGCTCTCAGCAGAAGCCTTTGGGTACACCTGAACTCCCTGGGGGAGCCTTTACGCAACCCCACACTCAACAGGACTCTGCGTCTTCACTCTTTCCTAACAACCCTAAACCTAACCCTAACCGGAACAAGAAGCTCAACCCGAGTTAGACCCGAAAAAACACGTACGGTGCCACTTTCTGCCTTCAAAATTGCTCTCAGCGGAAGCCTTTGGGTACACCTGAATTCCCTGGGGGAGCCTTTACGCAACCCCACACTCAACAGGACTCTGCGTCTTCACTCTTTCCTAACAACCCTAAACATAACCCTAACCGCAACAAGAAGCTGAACCCGAGTTAGACCCGAAAAAACACGTACGGTGCCACTTTCTGCCATCAAAAAGTGCTCTCAGCGGAAGCCTTTGGGTACACCTGAACTCCCTGGGGGAGCCTTTACGCAACCCCACACTCAACAGGACTCTGCGTCTTCACTCTTTCCTAACAACCCTAAACATAACCCGAACCGCAACAAGAAGCTGAACCCGAGTTAGACCCGAAAAAACACGTACGGTGCCACTTTCTGCCATCCAAAAGTGCTCTCAGCGGAAGCCTTTGGGTACACCTGAACTCCCTGGGGGAGCCTTTACGCAACCCCACACTCAACAGGACTCTGCGTCTTCACTCTTTCCTAACAACCCTAAACATAACCCGAACCGCAACAAGAAGCTGAACCCGAGTTAGACCCGAAAAAACACGTACGGTGCCACTTTCTGCCATCAAAAAGTGCTCTCAGCGGAAGCCTTTGGGTACACCTGAACTCCCTGGGGGAGCCTTTACGCAACCCCACACTCAACAGGACTCTGCGTCTTCACTCCTTCCTAACAACCCTAAACATAACCCTAACTTAACAAGAAGCTGAACCCGAGTTAGACCCGAAAAAACACGTACGGTGCCACTTTCTGCCATCAAAAAGTGCTCTGAGCGGAAGCCTTTGGGTACACCTGAACTCCCTGGGGGAGCCTTTACGCAACCCCACACTCAACAGGACTCTGCGTCTTCACTCTTTCCTAACAACCCTAAACATAACCCTAACCGCAACAAGAAGCTGAACCCGAGTTAGACCCGAAAAAACACGTACGGTGCCACTTTCTGCCATCAAAAAGTGCTCTCAGCGGAAGCCTTTGGGTACACCTGAACTCCCTGGGGGAGCCTTTACGCAACCCCACACTCAACAGGACTCTGCGTCTTCACTCTTTCCTAACAACCCTAAACATAACCCTAACCGCAACAAGAAGCTGAACCCGAGTTAGACCCGAAAAAACACGTACGGTGCCACTTTCTGCCATCAAAAAGTGCTCTCAGCGGAAGCCTTTGGGTACACCTGAACTCCCTGGGGGAGCCTTTACGCAACCCCACACTCAACAGGACTCTGCGTCTTCACTCTTTCCTAACAACCCTAAACATAACCCTAACCGCAACAAGAAGCTGAACCTGAGTTAGACCCGAAAAAACACGTACGGTGCCACTTTCTGCCATCCAAAAGTGCTCTCAGCGGAAGCCTTTGGGTACACCTGAACTCCCTGGGGGAGCCTTTACGCAACCCCACACTCAACAGGACTCTGCGTCTTCACTGTTTCCTAACAACCCTAAACATAACCCTAACCGCAACAAGAAGCTGAACCTGAGTTAGACCCGAAAAAACACGTACGGTGCCACTTTCTGCCATCAAAAAGTGCTCTCAGCGGAAGCCTTTGGGTACACCTGAACTCCCTGGGGGAGCCTTTACGCAACCCCACACTCAACAGGACTCTGCGTCTTCACTCTTTCCTAACAACCCTAAACATAAGCCTAACCGCAACAAGAAGCTGAACCCGAGTTAGACCCGAAAAAACACGTACGGTGCCACTTTCTGAAATCAAAAAGTGCTCTCAGCGGAAGCCTTTGGGTACACCTGAACTCCCTGTGGGAGCCTTTACGCAACCCCACACTCAACAGGACTCTGCGTCTTCACTCTTTCCTAACAACCCTAAACATAACCCTAACCGCAACAAGAAGCTCAACCCGAGTTAGACCCGAAAAAACACGTACGGTGCCACTTTCTGCCATCAAAAAGTGCTCTCAGCGGAAGCCTTTGGGTACACCTGAACTCCCTGGGGGAGCCTTTACGCAACCCCACACTCAACAGGACTCTGCGTCTTCACTCTTTCCTAACAACCCTAAACATAAGCCTAACCGGAACAAGAAGCTGAACCCGAGTTAGACCCGAAAAAACACGTACGGTGCCACTTTCTGCCATCAAAAAGTGCTCTCAGCGGAAGCCTTTGGGTACACCTGAACTCCCTGGGGGAGCCTTTACGCAACCCCACACTCAACAGGACTCTGCGTCTTCACTCTTTCCTAACAACCCTATACATAACCTAACTGGAACAAGAAGCTGAACCCGAGTTAGACCCGAAAAAACACGTACGGTGCCACTTTCTGCCATCAAAAAGTGCTCTCAGCGGAAGCCTTTGGGTACACCTGAACTCCCTGGGGGAGCCTTTACGCAACCCCACACTCAACAGGACTCTGCGTCTTCACTCTTTCCTAACAACCCTAAACATAACCCTAACCGCAACAAGAAGCTCAACCCGAGTTAGACCCGAAAAAACACGTACGGTGCCACTTTCTGCCATCAAAAAGTGCTCTGAGCGGAAGCCTTTGGGTACACCTGAACTCCCTGGGGGAGCCTTTACGCAACCCCACACTCAACAGGACTCTGCGTCTTCACTCTTTCCTAACAACCCTAAACATAACCCTAACCGCAACAAGAAGCTCAACCCGAGTTAGACCCGAAAAAACACGTACGGTGCCACTTTCTGCCATCAAAAAGTGCTCTCAGCGGAAGCCTTTGGGTACACCTGAACTCCCTGGGGGAGCCTTTACGCAACCCCACACTCAACAGGACTCTGCGTCTTCACTCTTTCCTAACAACCCTAAACATAACCCTAACCGCAACAAGAAGCTGAACCCGAGTTAGACCCGAAAAAACACGTACGGTTCCACTTTCTGCCATCAAAAAGTGCTCTCAGCGGAAGCCTTTGGGGACGCCTGAACTCCCTGGGGGAGCCTTTACGCAACCCCACACTCAACAGGGCTCTGCGTCTTCACTCTTTCCTAACAACCCTAAACATAACCCTAACCGGAACAAGAAGCTGAACCCGAGTTAGACCCGAAAAAACACGTACGGTGCCACTTTCTGCCATCAAAAAGTGCTCTCAGCGGAAGCCTTTGGGTACACCTGAACTCCCTGGGGGAGCCTTTACGCAACCCCACACTCAACAGGACTCTGCGTCTTCACTCTTTCCTAACAACCCTAAACATAACCCTAACCGCAACAAGAAGCTCAACCCGAGTTAGACCCGAAAAAACACGTACGGTGCCACTTTCTGCCATCCAAAAGTGCTCTCAGTGGAAGCCTTTGGGTACACCTGAACTCCCTGGGGGAGCCTTTACGCAACCCCACACTCAACAGGACTCTGCGTCTTCACTCTTTCCTAACAACCCTAAACATAACCCTAACCGCAACAAGAAGCTGAACCCGAGTTAGACCCGAAAAAACACGTACGGTGCCACTTTCTGCCATCAAAAAGTGCTCTCAGCGGAAGCCTTTGGGTACACCTGAACTCCCTGGGGGAGCCTTTACGCAACCCCACACTCAACAGGACTCTGCGTCTTCACTCTTTCCTAACAACCCTAAACATAACCCTAACCGCAACAAGAAGCTGAACCCGAGTTAGACCCGAAAAAACACGTACGGTGCCACTTTCTGCCATCAAAAAGTGCTCTCAGCGGAAGCCTTTGGGTACACCTGAACTCCCTGGGGGAGCCTTTACGCAACCCCACACTCAACAGGACTCTGCGTCTTCACTCTTTCCTAACAACCCTAAACATAACCCTAACCGCAACAAGAAGCTCAACCCGAGTTAGACCCGAAAAAACACGTACGGTGCCACTTTCTGCCATCAAAAAGTGCTCTCAGCGGAAGCCTTTGGGTACACCTGAACTCCCTGGGGGAGCCTTTACGCAACCCCACACTCAACAGGACTCTGCGTCTTCACTCTTTCCTAACAACCCTAAACATAACCCTATCCGGAAGAGGAAACTGAACCCGAGTTAGACCCGAAAAAAGACGTACGGTGCCACTTTCTGCCATCAAAAAGTGCTCTCAGCGGAAGCCTTTGGGTACACCTGAATTCCCTGGGGGAGCCTTTACGCAACCCCACACTCAACAGGACTCTGCGTCTTCACTCTTTCCTAACAACCCTAAACATAACCCTAACCGCAACAAGAAGCTGAACCCGAGTTAGACCCGAAAAAACACGTACGGTGCCACTTTCTGCCATCAAAAAGTGCTCTCAGCGGAAGCCTTTGGGTACACCTGAACTCCCTGGGGGAGCCTTTACGCAACCCCACACTCAACAGGACTCTGCGTCTTCACTCTTTCCTAACAACCCTAAACATAACCCTAACCGCAACAAGAAGCTGAACCCGAGTTAGACCCGAAAAAACACGTACGGTGCCACTTTCTGCCATCCAAAAGTGCTCTCAGCGGAAGCCTTTGGGTACACCTGAACTCCCTGGGGGAGCCTTTACGCAACCCCACACTCAACAGGACTCTGCGTCTTCACTCTTTCCTAACAACCCTAAACATAACCCTAACCGCAACAAGAAGCTGAACCCGAGTTAGACCCGAAAAAACACGTACGGTGCCACTTTCTGCCATCAAAAAGTGCTCTCAGCGGAAGCCTTTGGGTACACCTGAACTCCCTGGGGGAGCCTTTACGCAACCCCACACTCAACAGGACTCTGCGTCTTCACTCTTTCCTAACAACCCTAAACATAACCCTAACCGCAACAAGAAGCTGAACCCGAGTTAGACCCGAAAAAACACGTACGGTGCCACTTTCTGCCATCAAAAAGTGCTCTCAGCGGAAGCCTTTGGGTACACCTGAACTCCCTGGGGGAGCCTTTACGCAACCCCACACTCAACAGGACTCTGCGTCTTCACTCTTTCCTAACAACCCTAAACATAACCCTAACCGCAACAAGAAGCTCAACCCGAGTTAGACCCGAAAAAACACGTACGGTGCCACTTTCTGCCATCAAAAAGTGCTCTCAGCGGAAGCCTTTGGGTACACCTGAACTCCCTGGGGGAGCCTTTACGCAACCCCACACTCAACAGGACTCTGCGTCTTCACTCTTTCCTAACAACCCTAAACATAACCCTAACCGCAACAAGAAGCTCAACCCGAGTTAGACCCGAAAAAACACGTACGGTGCCACTTTCTGCCATCCAAAAGTGCTCTCAGCGGAAGCCTTTGGGTACACCTGAACTCCCTGGGGGAGCCTTTACGCAACCCCACACTCAACAGGACTCTGCGTCTTCACTCTTTCCTAACAACCCTAAACATAACCCTAACCGCAACAAGAAGCTGAACCCGAGTTAGACCCGAAAAAACACGTACGGTGCCACTTTCTGCCATCCAAAAGTGCTCTCAGCGGAAGCCTTTGGGTACACCTGAACTCCCTGGGGGAGCCTTTACGCAACCCCACACTCAACAGGACTCTGCGTCTTCACTCTTTCCTAACAACCCTAAACATAACCCTAACCGCAACAAGAAGCTCAACCCGAGTTAGACCCGAAAAAACACGTACGGTGCCACTTTCTGCCATCAAAAAGTGCTCTCAGCGGAAGCCTTTGGGTACACCTGAACTCCCTGGGGGAGCCTTTACGCAACCCCACACTCAACAGGACTCTGCGTCTTCACTCTTTCCTAACAACCCTAAACATAACCCTAACCGCAACAAGAAGCTCAACCCGAGTTAGACCCGAAAAAACACGTACGGTGCCACTTTCTGCCATCAAAAAGTGCTCTCAGCGGAAGCCTTTGGGTACACCTGAACTCCCTGGGAGAGCCTTTACGCAACCCCACACTCAACAGGACTCTGCGTCTTCACTCTTTCCTAACAACCCTAAACATAACCCTAACCGTAACAAGAAACTGAACCTGAGTTAGACCCGAAAAAACACGTACGGTGCCACTTTCTGCCATCAAAAAGTGCTCTCAGCGAAAGCCTTTGGGTACACCTGAACTCCCTGGGGGAGCCTTTACGCAACCCCACACTCAACAGGACTCTGCGTCTTCACTCTTTCCTAACAACCCTAAACATAACCCTAACCGCAACAAGAAGCTGAACCCGAGTTAGACCCGAAAAAACACGTACGGTGCCACTTTCTGCCATCAAAAAGTGCTCTCAGCGGAAGCCTTTGGGTACACCTGAACTCCCTGGGGGAGCCTTTACGCAACCCCACACTCAACAGGACTCTGCGTCTTCACTCTTTCCTAACAACCCTAAACATAACCCTAACCGCAACAAGAAGCTGAACCCGAGTTAGACCCGAAAAAACACGTACGGTGCCACTTTCTGCCATCAAAAAGTGCTCTCAGCGGAAGCCTTTGGGTACACCTGAACTCCCTGGGGGAGCCTTTACGCAACCCCACACTCAACAGGACTCTGCGTCTTCACTCTTTCCTAACAACCCTAAACATAACCCTAACCGCAACAAGAAGCTGAACCCGAGTTAGACCCGAAAAAACACGTACGGTGCCACTTTCTGCCATCAAAAAGTGCTCTCAGCGGAAGCCTTTGGGTACACCTGAACTCCCTGGGGGAGCCTTTACGCAACCCCACACTCAACAGGACTCTGCGTCTTCACTCTTTCCTAACAACCCTAAACATAACCCTAACCGCAACAAGAAGCTGAACCCGAGTTAGACCCGAAAAAACACGTACGGTGCCACTTTCTGCCATCAAAAAGTGCTCTCAGCGGAAGCCTTTGGGTACACCTGAACTCCCTGGGGGAGCCTTTACGCAACCCCACACTCAACAGGACTCTGCGTCTTCACTCTTTCCTAACAACCCTAAACATAACCCTAACCGGAACAAGAAGCTGAACCCGAGTTAGACCCGAAAAAACACGTACGGTGCCACTTTCTGCCATCAAAAAGTGCTCTCAGCGGAAGCCTTTGGGTACACCTGAACTCCCTGGGGGAGCCTTTACGCAACCCCACACTCAACAGGACTCTGCGTCTTCACTCTTTCCTAACAACCCTAAACATAACCCTAACCGCAACAAGAAGCTGAACCCGAGTTAGACCCGAAAAAACACGTACGGTGCCACTTTCTGCCATCAAAAAGTGCTCTGAGCGGAAGCCTTTGGGTACACCTGAACTCCCTGGGGGAGCCTTTACGCAACCCCACACTCAACAGGACTCTGCGTCTTCACTCTTTCCTAACAACCCTAAACATAACCCGAACCGCAACAAGAAGCTGAACCCGAGTTAGACCCGAAAAAACACGTACGGTGCCACTTTCTGCCATCAAAAAGTGCTCTCAGCGGAAGCCTTTGGGTACACCTGAACTCCCTGGGGGAGCCTTTACGCAACCCCACACTCAACAGGACTCTGCGTCTTCACTCTTTCCTAACAACCCTAAACATAACCCTAACCGCAACAAGAAGCTCAACCCGAGTTAGACCCGAAAAAACACGTACGGTGCCACTTTCTGCCATCAAAAAGTGCTCTCAGCGGAAGCCTTTGGGTACACCTGAACTCCCTGGGGGAGCCTTTACGCAACCCCACACTCAACAGGACTCTGCGTCTTCACTCTTTCCTAACAACCCTAAACATAACCCTAACCGCAACAAGAAGCTGAACCCGAGTTAGACCCGAAAAAACACGTACGGTGCCACTTTCTGCCATCAAAAAGTGCTCTCAGCGAAAGCCTTTGGGTACACCTGAACTCCCTGGGGGAGCCTTTACGCAACCCCACACTCAACAGGACTCTGCGTCTTCACTCTTTCCTAACAACCCTAAACATAACCCTAACCGCAACAAGAAGCTCAACCCGAGTTAGACCCGAAAAAACACGTACGGTGCCACTTTCTGCCATCAAAAAGTGCTCTCAGCGGAAGCCTTTGGGTACACCTGAACTCCCTGGGGGAGCCTTTACGCAACCCCACACTCAACAGGACTCTGCGTCTTCACTCTTTCCTAACAACCCTAAACATAACCCTAACCGCAACAAGAAGCTCAACCCGAGTTAGACCCGAAAAAACACGTACGGTGCCACTTTCTGCCATCAAAAAGTGCTCTCAGCGGAAGCCTTTGGGTACACCTGAACTCCCTGGGGGAGCCTTTACGCAACCCCACACTCAACAGGACTCTGCGTCTTCACTCTTTCCTAACAACCCTAAACATAACCCTATCCGGAAGAGGAAACTGAACCCGAGTTAGACCCGAAAAAACACGTACGGTGCCACTTTCTGCCATCAAAAAGTGCTCTCAGCGGAAGCCTTTGGGTACACCTGAACTCCCTGGGGGAGCCTTTACGCAACCCCACACTCAACAGGACTCTGCGTCTTCACTCTTTCCTAACAACCCTAAACATAACCCTAACCGCAACAAGAAGCTCAACCCGAGTTAGACCCGAAAAAACACGTACGGTGCCACTTTCTGCCATCAAAAAGTGCTCTCAGCGGAAGCCTTTGGGTACACCTGAACTCCCTGGGGGAGCCTTTACGCAACCCCACGCTCAACAGGACTCTGCGTCTTCACTCTTTCCTAACAACCCTAAACATAACCCTAACCGCAACAAGAAGCTGAACCCGAGTTAGACCCGAAAAAACACGTACGGTGCCACTTTCTGCCATCCAAAAGTGCTCTGAGCGGAAGCCTTTGGGTACACCTGAACTCCCTGGGGGAGCCTTTACGCAACCCCACACTCAACAGGACTCTGCGTCTTCACTCTTTCCTAACAACCCTAAACATAACCCTAACCGCAACAAGAAGCTGAACCCGAGTTAGACCCGAAAAAACACGTACGGTGCCACTTTCTGCCATCAAAAAGTGCTCTCAGCGGAAGCCTTTGGGTACACCTGAACTCCCTGGGGGAGCCTTTACGCAACCCCACACTCAACAGGACTCTGCGTCTTCACTCTTTCCTAACAACCCTAAACATAACCCTAACCGCAACAAGAAGCTGAACCCGAGTTAGACCCGAAAAAACACGTACGGTGCCACTTTCTGCCATCAAAAAGTGCTCTCAGCGGAAGCCTTTGGGTACACCTGAACTCCCTGGGGGAGCCTTTACGCAACCCCACACTCAACAGGACTCTGCGTCTTCACTCTTTCCTAACAACCCTAAACATAACCCTAACCGCAACAAGAAGCTCAACCCGAGTTAGACCCGAAAAAACACGTACGGTGCCACTTTCTGCCATCAAAAAGTGCTCTCAGCGGAAGCCTTTGGGTACACCTGAACTCCCTGGGAGAGCCTTTACGCAACCCCACACTCAACAGGACTCTGCGTCTTCACTCTTTCCTAACAACCCTAAACATAACCCTAACCGTAACAAGAAACTGAACCTGAGTTAGACCCGAAAAAACATGTACGGTGCCACTTTCTGCCATCAAAAAGTGCTCTCAGCGGAAGCCTTTGGGTACACCTGAACTCCCTGGGGGAGCCTTTACGCAACCCCACACTCAACAGGACTCTGCGTCTTCACTCTTTCCTAACAACCCTAAACATAACCCTAACCGCAACAAGAAGCTGAACCCGAGTTAGACCCGAAAAAACACGTACGGTGCCACTTTCTGCCATCAAAAAGTGCTCTCAGCGGAAGCCTTTGGGTACACCTGAACTCCCTGGGGGAGCCTTTACGCAACCCCACACTCAACAGGACTCTGCGTCTTCACTCTTTCCTAACAACCCTAAACATAACCCTAACCGCAACAAGAAGCTGAACCCGAGTTAGACCCGAAAAAACACGTACGGTGCCACTTTCTGCCATCAAAAAGTGCTCTCAGCGGAAGCCTTTGGGTACACCTGAACTCCCTGGGGGAGCCTTTACGCAACCCCACACTCAACAGGACTCTGCGTCTTCACTCTTTCCTAACAACCCTAAACATAACCCTAACCGCAACAAGAAGCTGAACCCGAGTTAGACCCGAAAAAACACGTACGGTGCCACTTTCTGCCATCAAAAAGTGCTCTCAGCGGAAGCCTTTGGGTACACCTGAACTCCCTGGGGGAGCCTTTACGCAACCCCACACTCAACAGGACTCTGCGTCTTCACTCTTTCCTAACAACCCTAAACATAACCCTAACCGCAACAAGAAGCTGAACCCGAGTTAGACCCGAAAAAACACGTACGGTGCCACTTTCTGCCATCAAAAAGTGCTCTCAGCGGAAGCCTTTGGGTACACCTGAACTCCCTGGGGGAGCCTTTACGCAACCCCACACTCAACAGGACTCTGCGTCTTCACTCTTTCCTAACAACCCTAAACATAACCCTAACCGCAACAAGAAGCTGAACCCGAGTTAGACCCGAAAAAACACGTACGGTGCCACTTTCTGCCATCAAAAAGTGCTCTCAGCGGAAGCCTTTGGGTACACCTGAACTCCCTGGGGGAGCCTTTACGCAACCCCACACTCAACAGGACTCTGCGTCTTCACTCTTTCCTAACAACCCTAAACATAACCCTAACCAGAACAAGAAGCTCAACCCGAGTTAGACCCGAAAAAACACGTACGGTGCCACTTTCTGCCATCAAAAAGTGCTCTCAGCGGAAGCCTTTGGGTACACCTGAACTCCCTGGGGGAGCCTTTACGCAACCCCACACTCAACAGGACTCTGCGTCTTCACTCTTTCCTAACAACCCTAAACATAACCCTAACCGGAACAAGAAGCTCAACCCGAGTTAGACCCGAAAAAACACGTACGGTGCCACTTTCTGCCATCAAAAAGTGCTCTCAGCGGAAGCCTTTGGGTACACCTGAATTCCCTGGGGGAGCCTTTACGCAACCCCACACTCAACAGGACTCTGCGTCTTCACTCTTTCCTAACAACCCTAAACATAACCCTAACCGTAACAAGAAACTGAACCTGAGTTAGACCCGAAAAAACATGTACGGTGCCACTTTCTGCCATCAAAAAGTGCTCTCAGCGGAAGCCTTTGGGTACACCTGAACTCCCTGGGGGAGCCTTTACGCAACCCCACACTCAACAGGACTCTGCGTCTTCACTCTTTCCTAACAACCCTAAACATAACCCTAACCGCAACAAGAAGCTGAACCCGAGTTAGACCCGAAAAAACACGTACGGTGCCACTTTCTGCCATCCAAAAGTGCTCTCAGCGGAAGCCTTTGGGTACACCTGAACTCCCTGGGGGAGCCTTTACGCAACCCCACACTCAACAGGACTCTGCGTCTTCACTCTTTCCTAACAACCCTAAACATAACCCTAACCGCAACAAGAAGCTGAACCCGAGTTAGACCCGAAAAAACACGTACGGTGCCACTTTCTGCCATCAAAAAGTGCTCTCAGCGGAAGCCTTTGGGTACACCTGAACTCCCTGGGGGAGCCTTTACGCAACCCCACACTCAACAGGACTCTGCGTCTTCACTCTTTCCTAACAACCCTAAACATAACCCTAACCGCAACAAGAAGCTGAACCCGAGTTAGACCCGAAAAAACACGTACGGTGCCACTTTCTGCCATCAAAAAGTGCTCTCAGCGGAAGCCTTTGGGTACACCTGAACTCCCTGGGGGAGCCTTTACGCAACCCCACACTCAACAGGACTCTGCGTCTTCACTCTTTCCTAACAACCCTAAACATAACCCTAACCGCAACAAGAAGCTGAACCCGAGTTAGACCCGAAAAAACACGTACGGTGCCACTTTCTGCCATCAAAAAGTGCTCTCAGCGGAAGCCTTTGGGTACACCTGAACTCCCTGGGGGAGCCTTTACGCAACCCCACACTCAACAGGACTCTGCGTCTTCACTCTTTCCTAACAACCCTAAACATAACCCTAACCGCAACAAGAAGCTGAACCCGAGTTAGACCCGAAAAAACACGTACGGTGCCACTTTCTGCCATCAAAAAGTGCTCTCAGCGGAAGCCTTTGGGTACACCTGAACTCCCTGGGGGAGCCTTTACGCAACCCCACACTCAACAGGACTCTGCGTCTTCACTCTTTCCTAACAACCCTAAACATAAGCCTAACCGGAACAAGAAGCTGAACCCGAGTTAGACCCGAAAAAGCACGTACGGTGCCACTTTCTGCCATCAAAAAGTGCTCTCAGCGGAAGCCTTTGGGTACACCTGAACTCCCTGGGGGAGCCTTTACGCAACCCCACACTCAACAGGACTCTGCGTCTTCACTCTTTCCTAACAACCCTAAACATAACCCTAACCGCAACAAGAAGCTGAACCCGAGTTAGACCCGAAAAAACACGTACGGTGCCACTTTCTGCCATCAAAAAGTGCTCTCAGCGGAAGCCTTTGGGTACACCTGAACTCCCTGGGGGAGCCTTTACGCAACCCCACACTCAACAGGACTCTGCGTCTTCACTCTTTCCTAACAACCCTAAACATAACCCTAACCGGAACAAGAAGCTCAACCTGAGTTAGACCCGAAAAAACACGTACGGTGCCACTTTCTGCCATCAAAAAGTGCTCTCAGCGGAAGCCTTTGGGTACACCTGAATTCCCTGGGGGAGCCTTTACGCAACCCCACACTCAACAGGACTCTGCGTCTTCACTCTTTCCTAACAACCCTAAACATAACCCGAACCGCAACAAGAAGCTGAACCCGAGTTAGACCCGAAAAAACACGTACGGTGCCACTTTCTGCCATCAAAAAGTGCTCTCAGCGGAAGCCTTTGGGTACACCTGAACTCCCTGGGGGAGCCTTTACGCAACCCCACACTCAACAGGACTCTGCGTCTTCACTCTTTCCTAACAACCCTAAACATAACCCTAACCGCAACAAGAAGCTGAACCCGAGTTAGACCCGAAAAAACACGTACGGTGCCACTTTCTGCCATCAAAAAGTGCTCTCAGCGGAAGCCTTTGGGTACACCTGAACTCCCTGGGGGAGCCTTTACGCAACCCCACACTCAACAGGACTCTGCGTCTTCACACTTTCCTAACAACCCTATACATAACCCTAACCGCAACAAGAAGCTGAACCCGAGTTAGACCCGAAAAAACACGTACGGTGCCACTTTCTGCCATCAAAAAGTGCTCTCAGCGGAAGCCTTTGGGTACACCTGAACTCCCTGGGGGAGCCTTTACGCAACCCCACACTCAACAGGACTCTGCGTCTTCACTCTTTCCTAACAACCCTAAACATAAGCCTAACCGCAACAAGAAGCTCAACCCGAGTTAGACCCGAAAAAACACGTACGGTGCCACTTTCTGCCATCCAAAAGTGCTCTCAGCGGAAGCCTTTGGGTACACCTGAACTCCCTGGGGGAGCCTTTACGCAACCCCACACTCAACAGGACTCTGCGTCTTCACTCTTTCCTAACAACCCTAAACATAACCCTAACCGCAACAAGAAGCTGAACCCGAGTTAGACCCGAAAAAACACGTACGGTGCCACTTTCTGCCATCAAAAAGTGCTCTCAGCGGAAGCCTTTGGGTACACCTGAACTCCCTGGGGGAGCCTTTACGCAACCCCACACTCAACAGGACTCTGCGTCTTCACTCTTTCCTAACAACCCTAAACATAACCCTAACCGCAACAAGAAGCTGAACCCGAGTTAGACCCGAAAAAACACGTACGGTGCCACTTTCTGCCATCCAAAAGTGCTCTCAGCGGAAGCCTTTGGGTACACCTGAACTCCCTGGGGGAGCCTTTACGCAACCCCACACTCAACATAACTCTGCGTCTTCACTCTTTCCTAACAATCCTAAACATAAGCCTAACCGGAACAAGAAGCTCAACCAGAGTTAGACCCGAAAAAACACGTACGGTGCCACTTTCTGCCATCCAAAAGTGCTCTCAGCGGAAGCCTTTGGGTACACCTGAACTCCCTGGGGGAGCCTTTACGCAACCCCACACTCAACAGGACTCTGCGTCTTCACTCTTTCCTAACAACCCTAAACATAACCCTAACCGCAACAAGAAGCTGAACCCGAGTTAGACCCGAAAAAACACGTACGGTGCCACTTTCTGCCATCAAAAAGTGCTCTGAGCGGAAGCCTTTGGGTACACCTGAACTCCCTGGGGGAGCCTTTACGCAACCCCACACTCAACAGGACTCTGCGTCTTCACTCTTTCCTAACAACCCTAAACATAACCCTAACCGCAACAAGAAGCTGAACCCGAGTTAGACCCGAAAAAACACGTACGGTGCCACTTTCTGCCATCAAAAAGTGCTCTCAGCGGAAGCCTTTGGGTACACCTGAACTCCCTGGGGGAGCCTTTACGCAACCCCACACTCAACAGGACTCTGCGTCTTCACTCTTTCCTAACAACCCTAAACATAACCCTAACCGCAACAAGAAGCTGAACCCGAGTTAGACCCGAAAAAACACGTACGGTGCCACTTTCTGCCATCAAAAAGTGCTCTGAGCGGAAGCCTTTGGGTACACCTGAACTCCCTGGGGGAGCCTTTACGCAACCCCACACTCAACAGGACTCTGCGTCTTCACTCTTTCCTAACAACCCTAAACATAACCCTAACCGGAAAAAGAAGCTCAACCCGAGTTAGACCCGAAAAAACACGTACGGTGCCACTTTCTGCCATCAAAAAGTGCTCTCAGTGGAAGCCTTTGGGTACACCTGAACTCCCTGGGGGAGCCTTTACGCAACCCCACACTCAACAGGACTCTGCGTCTTCACTCTTTCCTAACAACCCTAAATATAACCCTAACTGGAACAAGAAGCTGAACCTGAGTTAGACCCGAAAAAACACGTACGGTGCCACTTTCTGCCATCAAAAAGTGCTCTCAGCGGAAGCCTTTGGGTACACCTGAACTCCCTGGGGGAGCCTTTACGCAACCCCACACTCAACAGGACTCTGCGTCTTCACTCTTTCCTAACAACCCTAAACATAACCCTAACCGGAACAAGAAGCTGAACCCGAGTTAGACCCGAAAAAACATGTACGGTGCCACTTTCTGCCATCAAAAAGTGCTCTCAGCGGAAGCCTTTGGGTACACCTGAACTCCCTGGGGGAGCCTTTACGCAACCCCACACTCAACAGGACTCTGCGTCTTCACTCTTTCCTAACAACCCTAAACATAACCCTAACCGCAACAAGAAGCTGAACCCGAGTTAGACCCGAAAAAACACGTACGGTGCCACTTTCTGCCATCAAAAAGTGCTCTCAGCGGAAGCCTTTGGGTACACCTGAACTCCCTGGGGGAGCCTTTACGCAACCCCACACTCAACAGGACTCTGCGTCTTCACTCTTTCCTAACAACCCTAAACATAACCCTAACCGCAACAAGAAGCTGAACCCGAGTTAGACCCGAAAAAACACGTACGGTGCCACTTTCTGCCATCAAAAAGTGCTCTCAGCGGAAGCCTTTGGGTACACCTGAACTCCCTGGGGGAGCCTTTACGCAACCCCACACTCAACAGGACTCTGCGTCTTCACTCTTTCCTAACAACCCTAAACATAACCCTAACCGCAACAAGAAGCTGAACCCGAGTTAGACCCGAAAAAACACGTACGGTGCCACTTTCTGCCATCAAAAAGTGCTCTCAGCGGAAGCCTTTGGGTACACCTGAACTCCCTGGGGGAGCCTTTACGCAACCCCACACTCAACAGGACTCTGCGTCTTCACTCTTTCCTAACAACCCTAAACATAACCCTAACCGCAACAAGAAGCTGAACCCGAGTTAGACCCGAAAAAACACGTACGGTGCCACTTTCTGCCATCAAAAAGTGCTCTCAGCGGAAGCCTTTGGGTACACCTGAACTCCCTGGGGGAGCCTTTACGCAACCCCACACTCAACAGGACTCTGCGTCTTCACTCTTTCCTAACAACCCTAAACATAACCCTAACCGCAACAAGAAGCTGAACCCGAGTTAGACCCGAAAAAACACGTACGGTGCCACTTTCTGCCATCAAAAAGTGCTCTCAGCGGAAGCCTTTGGGTACACCTGAACTCCCTGGGGGAGCCTTTACGCAACCCCACACTCAACAGGACTCTGCGTCTTCACTCTTTCCTAACAACCCTAAACATAACCCTAACCAGAACAAGAAGCTCAACCCGAGTTAGACCCGAAAAAACACGTACGGTGCCACTTTCTGCCATCAAAAAGTGCTCTCAGCGGAAGCCTTTGGGTACACCTGAACTCCCTGGGGGAGCCTTTACGCAACCCCACACTCAACAGGACTCTGCGTCTTCACTCTTTCCTAACAACCCTAAACATAACCCTAACCGCAACAAGAAGCTGAACCCGAGTTAGACCCGAAAAAACACGTACGGTGCCACTTTCTGCCATCAAAAAGTGCTCTCAGCGGAAGCCTTTGGGTACACCTGAATTCCCTGGGGGAGCCTTTACGCAACCCCACACTCAACAGGACTCTGCGTCTTCACTCTTTCCTAACAACCCTAAACATAACCCTAACCGCAACAAGAAGCTGAACCCGAGTTAGACCCGAAAAAACACGTACGGTGCCACTTTCTGCCATCAAAAAGTGCTCTGAGCGGAAGCCTTTGGGTACACCTGAACTCCCTGGGGGAGCCTTTACGCAACCCCACACTCAACAGGACTCTGCGTCTTCACTCTTTCCTAACAACCCTAAACATAAGCCTAACCGGAACAAGAAGCTGAACCCGAGTTAGACCCGAAAAAGCACGTACGGTGCCACTTTCTGCCATCAAAAAGTGCTCTCAGCGGAAGCCTTTGGGTACACCTGAACTCCCTGGGGGAGCCTTTACGCAACCCCACACTCAACAGGACTCTGCGTCTTCACTCTTTCCTAACAACCCTAAACATAACCCTAACCGCAACAAGAAGCTCAACCCGAGTTAGACCCGAAAAAACACGTACGGTACCACTTTCTGCCATCAAAAAGTGCTCTGAGCGGAAGCCTTTGGGTACACCTGAACTCCCTGGGGGAGCCTTTACGCAACCCCACACTCAACAGGACTCTGCGTCTTCACTCTTTCCTAACAACCCTAAACATAACCCTAACCGGAACAAGAAGCTCAACCTGAGTTAGACCCGAAAAAACACGTACGGTGCCACTTTCTGCCATCAAAAAGTGCTCTCAGCGGAAGCCTTTGGGTACACCTGAACTCCCTGGGGGAGCCTTTACGCAACCCCACACTCAACAGGACTCTGCGTCTTCACTCTTTCCTAACAACCCTAAACATAACCCGAACCGCAACAAGAAGCTGAACCCGAGTTAGACCCGAAAAAACACGTACGGTGCCACTTTCTGCCATCCAAAAGTGCTCTCAGCGGAAGCCTTTGGGTACACCTGAACTCCCTGGGGGAGCCTTTACGCAACCCCACACTCAACAGGACTCTGCGTCTTCACACTTTCCTAACAACCCTATACATAACCCTAACCGCAACAAGAAGCTGAACCCGAGTTAGACCCGAAAAAACACGTACGGTGCCACTTTCTGCCATCAAAAAGTGCTCTCAGCGGAAGCCTTTGGGTACACCTGAACTCCCTGTGGGAGCCTTTATGCAACCCCACACTTAACAGGACTCTGCGTCTTCACTCTTTCCTAACAACCCTAAACATAAGCCTAACCGGAACAAGAAGCTGAACCCGAGTTAGACCCGAAAAAACACGTACAGTGCCACTTTCTGCCATCAAAAAGTGCTCTCAGCGGAAGCCTTTGGGTACACCTGAACTCCCTGGGGGAGCCTTTACGCAACCCCACACTCAACAGGACTCTGCGTCTTCACTCTTTCCTAACAACCCTAAACATAAGCCTAACCGCAACAAGAAGCTCAACCCGAGTTAGACCCGAAAAAGCACGTACGGTGCCACTTTCTGCCATCAAAAAGTGCTCTCAGCGGAAGCCTTTGGGTACACCTGAACTCCCTGGGGGAGCCTTTACGCAACCCCACACTCAACAGGACTCTGCGTCTTCACTCTTTCCTAACAACCCTAAACATAACCCTAACCGCAACAAGAAGCTGAACCCGAGTTAGACCCGAAAAAACACGTACGGTGCCACTTTCTGCCATCAAAAAGTGCTCTCAGCGGAAGCCTTTGGGTACACCTGAACTCCCTGGGGGAGCCTTTACGCAACCCCACACTCAACAGGACTCTGCGTCTTCACTCTTTCCTAACAACCCTAAACATAACCCTAACCGCAACAAGAAGCTGAACCCGAGTTAGACCCGAAAAAACACGTACGGTGCCACTTTCTGCCATCAAAAAGTGCTCTGAGCGGAAGCCTTTGGGTACACCTGAACTCCCTGGGGGAGCCTTTACGCAACCCCACACTCAACAGGACTCTGCGTCTTCACTCTTTCCTAACAACCCTAAACATAACCCTAACCAGAACAAGAAGCTCAACCCGAGTTAGACCCGAAAAAACACGTACGGTGCCACTTTCTGCCATCAAAAAGTGCTCTCAGCGGAAGCCTTTGGGTACACCTGAACTCCCTGGGGGAGCCTTTACGCAACCCCACACTCAACAGGACTCTGCGTCTTCACTCTTTCCTAACAACCCTAAACATAACCCTAACCGCAACAAGAAGCTGAACCCGAGTTAGACCCGAAAAAACACGTACGGTGCCACTTTCTGCCATCAAAAAGTGCTCTCAGCGGAAGCCTTTGGGTACACCTGAATTCCCTGGGGGAGCCTTTACGCAACCCCACACTCAACAGGACTCTGCGTCTTCACTCTTTCCTAACAACCCTAAACATAACCCTAACCGCAACAAGAAGCTGAACCCGAGTTAGACCCGAAAAAACACGTACGGTGCCACTTTCTGCCATCAAAAAGTGCTCTGAGCGGAAGCCTTTGGGTACACCTGAACTCCCTGGGGGAGCCTTTACGCAACCCCACACTCAACAGGACTCTGCGTCTTCACTCTTTCCTAACAACCCTAAACATAAGCCTAACCGGAACAAGAAGCTGAACCCGAGTTAGACCCGAAAAAGCACGTACGGTGCCACTTTCTGCCATCAAAAAGTGCTCTCAGCGGAAGCCTTTGGGTACACCTGAACTCCCTGGGGGAGCCTTTACGCAACCCCACACTCAACAGGACTCTGCGTCTTCACTCTTTCCTAACAACCCTAAACATAACCCTAACCGCAACAAGAAGCTCAACCCGAGTTAGACCCGAAAAAACACGTACGGTACCACTTTCTGCCATCAAAAAGTGCTCTGAGCGGAAGCCTTTGGGTACACCTGAACTCCCTGGGGGAGCCTTTACGCAACCCCACACTCAACAGGACTCTGCGTCTTCACTCTTTCCTAACAACCCTAAACATAACCCTAACCGGAACAAGAAGCTCAACCTGAGTTAGACCCGAAAAAACACGTACGGTGCCACTTTCTGCCATCAAAAAGTGCTCTCAGCGGAAGCCTTTGGGTACACCTGAACTCCCTGGGGGAGCCTTTACGCAACCCCACACTCAACAGGACTCTGCGTCTTCACTCTTTCCTAACAACCCTAAACATAACCCGAACCGCAACAAGAAGCTGAACCCGAGTTAGACCCGAAAAAACACGTACGGTGCCACTTTCTGCCATCCAAAAGTGCTCTCAGCGGAAGCCTTTGGGTACACCTGAACTCCCTGGGGGAGCCTTTACGCAACCCCACACTCAACAGGACTCTGCGTCTTCACACTTTCCTAACAACCCTATACATAACCCTAACCGCAACAAGAAGCTGAACCCGAGTTAGACCCGAAAAAACACGTACGGTGCCACTTTCTGCCATCAAAAAGTGCTCTCAGCGGAAGCCTTTGGGTACACCTGAACTCCCTGTGGGAGCCTTTATGCAACCCCACACTTAACAGGACTCTGCGTCTTCACTCTTTCCTAACAACCCTAAACATAAGCCTAACCGGAACAAGAAGCTGAACCCGAGTTAGACCCGAAAAAACACGTACAGTGCCACTTTCTGCCATCAAAAAGTGCTCTCAGCGGAAGCCTTTGGGTACACCTGAACTCCCTGGGGGAGCCTTTACGCAACCCCACACTCAACAGGACTCTGCGTCTTCACTCTTTCCTAACAACCCTAAACATAAGCCTAACCGCAACAAGAAGCTCAACCCGAGTTAGACCCGAAAAAGCACGTACGGTGCCACTTTCTGCCATCAAAAAGTGCTCTCAGCGGAAGCCTTTGGGTACACCTGAACTCCCTGGGGGAGCCTTTACGCAACCCCACACTCAACAGGACTCTGTGTCTTCACTCTTTCCTAACAACCCTAAACATAACCCTAACCGGAACAAGAAGCTGAACCCGAGTTAGACCCGAAAAAACACGTACGGTGCCACTTTCTGCCATCAAAAAGTGCTCTCAGCGGAAGCCTTTGGGTACACCTGAACTCCCTGGGGGAGCCTTTACGCAACCCCACACTCAACAGGACTCTGCGTCTTCACTCTTTCCTAACAACCCTAAACATAACCCTAACCGCAACAAGAAGCTCAACCCGAGTTAGACCCGAAAAAACACGTACGGTGCCACTTTCTGCCATCCAAAAGTGCTCTCAGCGGAAGCCTTTGGGTACACCTGAACTCCCTGGGGGAGCCTTTACGCAACCCCACACTCAACAGGACTCTGCGTCTTCACTCTTTCCTAACAACCCTAAACATAACCCTAACCGGAACAAGAAGCTGAACCCGAGTTAGACCCGAAAAAACACGTACGGTGCCACTTTCTGCCATCCAAAAGTGCTCTCAGCGGAAGCCTTTGGGTACACCTGAACTCCCTGGGGGAGCCTTTACGCAACCCCACACTCAACAGGACTCTGCGTCTTCACTCTTTCCTAACAACCCTAAACATAACCCTAACCGCAACAAGAAGCTGAACCCGAGTTAGACCCGAAAAAACACGTACGGTGCCACTTTCTGCCATCAAAAAGTGCTCTCAGCGGAAGCCTTTGGGTACACCTGAACTCCCTGTGGGAGCCTTTACGCAACCCCACACTCAACAGGACTCTGCGTCTTCACTCTTTCCTAACAACCCTAAACATAACCCTAACCGCAACAAGAAGCTGAACCCGAGTTAGACCCGAAAAAACACGTACGGTGCCACTTTCTGCCATCAAAAAGTGCTCTCAGCGGAAGCCTTTGGGTACACCTGAACTCCCTGGGGGAGCCTTTACGCAACCCCACACTCAACAGGACTCTGCGTCTTCACTCTTTCCTAACAACCCTAAACATAACCCTAACCGCAACAAGAAGCTGAACCCGAGTTAGACCCGAAAAAACACGTACGGTGCCACTTTCTGCCATCAAAAAGTGCTCTCAGCGGAAGCCTTTGGGTACACCTGAACTCCCTGGGGGAGCCTTTACGCAACCCCACACTCAACAGGACTCTGCGTCTTCACTCTTTCCTAACAACCCTAAACATAACCTTAACCGCAACAAGAAGCTGAACCCGAGTTAGACCCGAAAAAACACGTACGGTGCCACTTTCTGCCATCAAAAAGTGCTCTGAGCGGAAGCCTTTGGGTACACCTGAACTCCCTGGGGGAGCCTTTACGCAACCCCACACTCAACAGGACTCTGCGTCTTCACTCTTTCCTAACAACCCTAAACATAAGCCTAACCGGAACAAGAAGCTGAACCCGAGTTAGACCCGAAAAAGCACGTACGGTGCCACTTTCTGCCATCAAAAAGTGCTCTCAGCGGAAGCCTTTGGGTACACCTGAACTCCCTGGGGGAGCCTTTACGCAACCCCACACTCAACAGGACTCTGCGTCTTCACTCTTTCCTAACAACCCTAAACATAACCCTAACCGCAACAAGAAGCTCAACCCGAGTTAGACCCGAAAAAACACGTACGGTACCACTTTCTGCCATCAAAAAGTGCTCTGAGCGGAAGCCTTTGGGTACACCTGAACTCCCTGGGGGAGCCTTTACGCAACCCCACACTCAACAGGACTCTGCGTCTTCACTCTTTCCTAACAACCCTAAACATAACCCTAACCGGAACAAGAAGCTCAACCTGAGTTAGACCCGAAAAAACACGTACGGTGCCACTTTCTGCCATCAAAAAGTGCTCTCAGCGGAAGCCTTTGGGTACACCTGAACTCCCTGGGGGAGCCTTTACGCAACCCCACACTCAACAGGACTCTGCGTCTTCACTCTTTCCTAACAACCCTAAACATAACCCGAACCGCAACAAGAAGCTGAACCCGAGTTAGACCCGAAAAAACACGTACGGTGCCACTTTCTGCCATCCAAAAGTGCTCTCAGCGGAAGCCTTTGGGTACACCTGAACTCCCTGGGGGAGCCTTTACGCAACCCCACACTCAACAGGACTCTGCGTCTTCACACTTTCCTAACAACCCTATACATAACCCTAACCGCAACAAGAAGCTGAACCCGAGTTAGACCCGAAAAAACACGTACGGTGCCACTTTCTGCCATCAAAAAGTGCTCTCAGCGGAAGCCTTTGGGTACACCTGAACTCCCTGTGGGAGCCTTTATGCAACCCCACACTTAACAGGACTCTGCGTCTTCACTCTTTCCTAACAACCCTAAACATAAGCCTAACCGGAACAAGAAGCTGAACCCGAGTTAGACCCGAAAAAACACGTACAGTGCCACTTTCTGCCATCAAAAAGTGCTCTCAGCGGAAGCCTTTGGGTACACCTGAACTCCCTGGGGGAGCCTTTACGCAACCCCACACTCAACAGGACTCTGCGTCTTCACTCTTTCCTAACAACCCTAAACATAAGCCTAACCGCAACAAGAAGCTCAACCCGAGTTAGACCCGAAAAAGCACGTACGGTGCCACTTTCTGCCATCAAAAAGTGCTCTCAGCGGAAGCCTTTGGGTACACCTGAACTCCCTGGGGGAGCCTTTACGCAACCCCACACTCAACAGGACTCTGTGTCTTCACTCTTTCCTAACAACCCTAAACATAACCCTAACCGGAACAAGAAGCTGAACCCGAGTTAGACCCGAAAAAACACGTACGGTGCCACTTTCTGCCATCAAAAAGTGCTCTCAGCGGAAGCCTTTGGGTACACCTGAACTCCCTGGGGGAGCCTTTACGCAACCCCACACTCAACAGGACTCTGCGTCTTCACTCTTTCCTAACAACCCTAAACATAACCCTAACCGCAACAAGAAGCTCAACCCGAGTTAGACCCGAAAAAACACGTACGGTGCCACTTTCTGCCATCCAAAAGTGCTCTCAGCGGAAGCCTTTGGGTACACCTGAACTCCCTGGGGGAGCCTTTACGCAACCCCACACTCAACAGGACTCTGCGTCTTCACTCTTTCCTAACAACCCTAAACATAACCCTAACCGGAACAAGAAGCTGAACCCGAGTTAGACCCGAAAAAACACGTACGGTGCCACTTTCTGCCATCCAAAAGTGCTCTCAGCGGAAGCCTTTGGGTACACCTGAACTCCCTGGGGGAGCCTTTACGCAACCCCACACTCAACAGGACTCTGCGTCTTCACTCTTTCCTAACAACCCTAAACATAACCCTAACCGCAACAAGAAGCTCAACCCGAGTTAGACCCGAAAAAACACGTACGGTGCCACTTTCTGCCATCAAAAAGTGCTCTCAGCGGAAGCCTTTGGGTACACCTGAACTCCCTGTGGGAGCCTTTACGCAACCCCACACTCAACAGGACTCTGCGTCTTCACTCTTTCCTAACAACCCTAAACATAACCCTAACCGCAACAAGAAGCTGAACCCGAGTTAGACCCGAAAAAACACGTACGGTGCCACTTTCTGCCATCAAAAAGTGCTCTCAGCGGAAGCCTTTGGGTACACCTGAACTCCCTGGGGGAGCCTTTACGCAACCCCACACTCAACAGGACTCTGCGTCTTCACTCTTTCCTAACAACCCTAAACATAACCCTAACCGCAACAAGAAGCTGAACCCGAGTTAGACCCGAAAAAACACGTACGGTGCCACTTTCTGCCATCAAAAAGTGCTCTCAGCGGAAGCCTTTGGGTACACCTGAACTCCCTGGGGGAGCCTTTACGCAACCCCACACTCAACAGGACTCTGCGTCTTCACTCTTTCCTAACAACCCTAAACATAACCTTAACCGCAACAAGAAGCTGAACCCGAGGTAGACCCGAAAAAACACGTACGGTGCCACTTTCTGCCATCAAAAAGTGCTCTCAGCGGAAGCCTTTGGGTACACCTGAACTCCCTGGGGGAGCCTTTACGCAACCCCACACTCAACAGGACTCTGCGTCTTCACTCTTTCCTAACAACCCTAAACATAACCCTAACCGCAACTAGAAGCTGAACCCGAGTTAGACCCGAAAAAACACGTACGGTGCCACTTTCTGCCATCAAAAAGTGCTCTCAGCGGAAGCCTTTGGGTACACCTGAACTCCCTGGGGGAGCCTTTACGCAACCCCACACTCAACAGGACTCTGCGTCTTCACTCTTTCCTAACAACCCTAAACATAACCCTAACCGCAACAAGAAGCTCAACCCGAGTTAGACCCGAAAAAACACGTACGGTGCCACTTTCTGCCATCAAAAAGTGCTCTCAGCGGAAGCCTTTGGGTACACCTGAACTCCCTGGGGGAGCCTTTACGCAACCCCACACTCAACAGGACTCTGCGTCTTCACTCTTTCCTAACAACCCTAAACATAACCCTAACCGCAACAAGAAGCTGAACCTGAGTTAGACCCGAAAAAACACGTACGGTGCCACTTTCTGCCATCAAAAAGTGCTCTGAGCGGAAGCCTTTGGGTACACCTGAACTCCCTGGGGGAGCCTTTACGCAACCCCACACTCAACAGGACTCTGCGTCTTCACTCTTTCCTAACAACCCTAAACATAACCCTAACCGCAATAAGAAGCTCAACCCGAGTTAGACCCGAAAAAACACGTACGGTGCCATCTGCCATCAAAAAGTGCTCTCAGCGGAAGCCTTTGGGTACACCTGAACTCCCTGGGGGAGCCTTTACGCAACCCCACACTCAACAGGACTCTGCGTCTTCACTCTTTCCTAACAACCCTAAACATAACCCTAACCGCAACAAGAAGCTGAACCTGAGTTAGACCCGAAAAAACACGTACGGTGCCACTTTCTGCCATCAAAAAGTGCTCTCAGCGGAAGCCTTTGGGTACACCTGAACTCCCTGGGGGAGCCTTTACGCAACCCCACACTCAACAGGACTCTGCGTCTTCACTCTTTCCTAACAACCCTAAACATAACCCTAACCGCAACAAGAAGCTGAACCCGAGTTAGACCCGAAAAAACACGTACGGTGCCACTTTCTGCCATCAAAAAGTGCTCTCAGCGGAAGCCTTTGGGTACACCTGAACTCCCTGGGGGAGCCTTTACGCAACCCCACACTCAACAGGACTCTGCGTCTTCACTCTTTCCTAACAACCCTAAACATAACCCTAACCGCAACAAGAAGCTGAACCCGAGTTAGACCCGAAAAAACACGTACGGTGCCACTTTCTGCCATCCAAAAGTGCTCTCAGCGGAAGCCTTTGGGTACACCTGAACTCCCTGGGGGAGCCTTTACGCAACCCCACACTCAACAGGACTCTGCGTCTTCACTCTTTCCTAACAACCCTAAACATAACCCTAACCGGAACAAGAAGCTGAACCTGAGTTAGACCCGAAAAAACACGTACGGTGCCACTTTCTGCCATCAAAAAGTGCTCTCAGCGGAAGCCTTTGGGTACACCTGAACTCCCTGGGGGAGCCTTTACGCAACCCCACACTCAACAGGACTCTGCGTCTTCACTCTTTCCTAACAACCCTAAACATA
This sequence comes from Anser brachyrhynchus, assembly GCF_964034855.1. Taxonomy (NCBI): domain Eukaryota; kingdom Metazoa; phylum Chordata; class Aves; order Anseriformes; family Anatidae; genus Anser; species Anser brachyrhynchus. The sequence goes on from NW_027664060.1 coordinate 347,816, forward strand.
AGCCTAACCGGAACAAGAAGCTCAACGCGAGTTAGACCCGAAAAAACACGTACGGTGCCACTTTCTGCCATCAAAAAGTGCTCTCAGCGGAAGCCTTTGGGTACACCTGAACTCGCTGGGGGAGCCTTTACGCAACCCCACACTCAACAGGACTCTGCGTCTTCACTCTTTCCTAACAACCCTAAACATAACCCTAACCGCAACAAGAAGCTGAACCCGAGTTAGACCCGAAAAAACACGTACGGTGCCACTTTCTGCCATCAAAAAGTGCTCTCAGCGGAAGCCTTTGGGTACACCTGAACTCCCTGGGGGAGCCTTTACGCAACCCCACACTCAACAGGACTCTGCGTCTTCACTCTTTCCTAACAACCCTAAACATAAGCCTAACCGGAACAAGAAGCTGAACCCGAGTTAGACCCGAAAAAACACGTACGGTGCCACTTTCTGCCATCAAAAAGTGCTCTCAGCGGAAGCCTTTGGGTACACCTGAACTCCCTGGGGGAGCCTTTACGCAACCCCACACTCAACAGGACTCTGCGTCTTCACTCTTTCCTAACAACCCTAAACATAACCCTAACCGCAACAAGAAGCTGAACCCGAGTTAGACCCGAAAAAACACGTACGGTGCCACTTTCTGCCATCAAAAAGTGCTCTCAGCGGAAGCCTTTGGGTACACCTGAACTCCCTGGGGGAGCCTTTACGCAACCCCACACTCAACAGGACTCTGCGTCTTCACTCTTTCCTAACAACCCTAAACATAAGCCTAACCGGAACAAGAAGCTGAACCCGAGTTAGACCCGAAAAAACACGTACGGTGCCACTTTCTGCCATCAAAAAGTGCTCTCAGCGGAAGCCTTTGGGTACACCTGAACTCCCTGGGGGAGCCTTTACGCAACCCCACACTCAACAGGACTCTGCGTCTTCACTCTTTCCTAACAACCCTAAACATAACCCTAACCGCAACAAGAAGCTCAACCCGAGTTAGACCCGAAAAAACACGTACGGTGCCACTTTCTGCCATCAAAAAGTGCTCTCAGCGGAAGCCTTTGGGTACACCTGAACTCCCTGGGGGAGCCTTTACGCAACCCCACACTCAACAGGACTCTGCGTCTTCACTCTTTCCTAACAACCCTAAACATAACCCTAACCGCAACAAGAAGCTGAACCCGAGTTAGACCCGAAAAAACACGTACGGTGCCACTTTCTGCCATCAAAAAGTGCTCTCAGCGGAAGCCTTTGGGTACACCTGAACTCCCTGGGGGAGCCTTTACGCAACCCCACACTCAACAGGACTCTGCGTCTTCACTCTTTCCTAACAACCCTAAACATAACCCTAACCGCAACAAGAAGCTGAACCTGAGTTAGACCCGAAAAAACACGTACGGTGCCACTTTCTGCCATCCAAAAGTGCTCTCAGCGGAAGCCTTTGGGTACACCTGAACTCCCTGGGGGAGCCTTTACGCAACCCCACACTCAACAGGACTCTGCGTCTTCACTCTTTCCTAACAATCCTAAACATAAGCCTAACCGGAACAAGAAGCTCAACCAGAGTTAGACCCGAAAAAACATGTACGGTGCCACTTTCTGCCATCCAAAAGTGCTCTCAGCGGAAGCCTTTGGGTACACCTGAACTCCCTGGGGGAGCCTTTACGCAACCCCACACTCAACAGGACTCTGCGTCTTCACTCTTTCCTAACAACCCTAAACATAAGCCTAACCGCAACAAGAAGCTGAACCCGAGTTAGACCCGAAAAAACACGTACGGTGCCACTTTCTGCCATCAAAAAGTGCTCTCAGCGGAAGCCTTTGGGTACACCTGAACTCCCTGGGGGAGCCTTTACGCAACCCCACACTCAACAGGACTCTGCGTCTTCACTCTTTCCTAACAACCCTAAACATAACCCTAACCGCAACAAGAAGCTGAACCCGAGTTAGACCCGAAAAAACACGTACGGTGCCACTTTCTGCCATCAAAAAGTGCTCTCAGCGGAAGCCTTTGGGTACACCTGAACTCCCTGGGGGAGCCTTTACGCAACCCCACACTCAACAGGACTCTGCGTCTTCACTCTTTCCTAACAACCCTAAACATAACCCTAACCGGAACAAGAAGCTGAACCTGAGTTAGACCCGAAAAAACACGTACGGTGCCACTTTCTGCCATCAAAAAGTGCTCTCAGCGGAAGCCTTTGGGTACACCTGAACTCCCTGGGGGAGCCTTTACGCAACCCCACACTCAACAGGACTCTGCGTCTTCACTCTTTCCTAACAACCCTAAACATAAGCCTAACCGGAACAAGAAGCTCAACCCGAGTTAGACCCGAAAAAACACGTACGGTGCCACTTTCTGCCATCAAAAAGTGCTCTCAGCGGAAGCCTTTGGGTACACCTGAACTCGCTGGGGGAGCCTTTACGCAACCCCACACTCAACAGGACTCTGCGTCTTCACTCTTTCCTAACAACCCTAAACATAACCCTAACCGCAACAAGAAGCTGAACCCGAGTTAGACCCGAAAAAACACGTACGGTGCCACTTTCTGCCATCAAAAAGTGCTCTCAGCGGAAGCCTTTGGGTACACCTGAACTCCCTGGGGGAGCCTTTACGCAACCCCACACTCAACAGGACTCTGCGTCTTCACTCTTTCCTAACAACCCTAAACATAAGCCTAACCGGAACAAGAAGCTGAACCCGAGTTAGACCCGAAAAAACACGTACGGTGCCACTTTCTGCCATCAAAAAGTGCTCTCAGCGGAAGCCTTTGGGTACACCTGAACTCCCTGGGGGAGCCTTTACGCAACCCCACACTCAACAGGACTCTGCGTCTTCACTCTTTCCTAACAACCCTAAACATAACCCTAACCGCAACAAGAAGCTCAACCCGAGTTAGACCCGAAAAAACATGTACGGTGCCACTTTCTGCCATCAAAAAGTGCTCTGAGCGGAAGCCTTTGGGTACACCTGAACTCCCTGGGGGAGCCTTTACGCAACCCCACACTCAACAGGACTCTGCGTCTTCACTCTTTCCTAACAACCCTAAACATAACCCTAACCGCAACAAGAAGCTGAACCCGAGTTAGACCCGAAAAAACACGTACGGTGCCACTTTCTGCCATCAAAAAGTGCTCTCAGCGGAAGCCTTTGGGTACACCTGAACTCCCTGGGGGAGCCTTTACGCAACCCCACACTCAACAGGACTCTGCGTCTTCACTCTTTCCTAACAACCCTAAACATAAGCCTAACCGGAACAAGAAGCTGAACCCGAGTTAGACCCGAAAAAACACGTACGGTGCCACTTTCTGCCATCAAAAAGTGCTCTCAGCGGAAGCCTTTGGGTACACCTGAACTCCCTGGGGGAGCCTTTACGCAACCCCACACTCAACAGGACTCTGCGTCTTCACTCTTTCCTAACAACCCTAAACATAACCCTAACCACAACAAGAAGCTCAACCCGAGTTAGACCCGAAAAAACACGTACGGTGCCACTTTCTGCCATCCAAAAGTGCTCTCAGCGGAAGCCTTTGGGTACACCTGAACTCCCTGGGGGAGCCTTTACGCAACCCCACACTCAACAGGACTCTGCGTCTTCACTCTTTCCTAACAACCCTAAACATAACCTTAACCGCAACAAGAAGCTGAACCCGAGGTAGACCCGAAAAAACACGTACGGTGCCACTTTCTGCCATCAAAAAGTGCTCTCAGCGGAAGCCTTTGGGTACACCTGAACTCCCTGGGGGAGCCTTTACGCAACCCCACACTCAACAGGACTCTGCGTCTTCACTCTTTCCTAACAACCCTAAACATAACCCTAACCGCAACTAGAAGCTGAACCCGAGTTAGACCCGAAAAAACACGTACGGTGCCACTTTCTGCCATCAAAAAGTGCTCTCAGCGGAAGCCTTTGGGTACACCTGAACTCCCTGGGGGAGCCTTTACGCAACCCCACACTCAACAGGACTCTGCGTCTTCACTCTTTCCTAACAACCCTAAACATAACCCTAACCGCAACAAGAAGCTCAACCCGAGTTAGACCCGAAAAAACACGTACGGTGCCACTTTCTGCCATCAAAAAGTGCTCTCAGCGGAAGCCTTTGGGTACACCTGAACTCCCTGGGGGAGCCTTTACGCAACCCCACACTCAACAGGACTCTGCGTCTTCACTCTTTCCTAACAACCCTAAACATAACCCTAACCGCAACAAGAAGCTCAACCCGAGTTAGACCCGAAAAAACACGTACGGTGCCACTTTCTGCCATCCAAAAGTGCTCTCAGCGGAAGCCTTTGGGTACACCTGAACTCCCTGGGGGAGCCTTTACGCAACCCCACACTCAACAGGACTCTGCGTCTTCACTCTTTCCTAACAACCCTAAACATAACCCTAACCGCAACAAGAAGCTGAACCTGAGTTAGACCCGAAAAAACACGTACGGTGCCACTTTCTGCCATCAAAAAGTGCTCTGAGCGGAAGCCTTTGGGTACACCTGAACTCCCTGGGGGAGCCTTTACGCAACCCCACACTCAACAGGACTCTGCGTCTTCACTCTTTCCTAACAACCCTAAACATAACCCTAACCGGAACAAGAAGCTGAACCCGAGTTAGACCCGAAAAAACACGTACGGTGCCACTTTCTGCCATCAAAAAGTGCTCTCAGCGGAAGCCTTTGGGTACACCTGAATTCCCTGGGGGAGCCTTTACGCAACCCCACACTCAACAGGACTCTGCGTCTTCACTCTTTCCTAACAACCCTAAACATAACCCTAACCGCAACAAGAAGCTGAACCTGAGTTAGACCCGAAAAAACACGTACGGTGCCACTTTCTGCCATCAAAAAGTGCTCTCAGCGGAAGCCTTTGGGTACACCTGAACTCCCTCGGGGAGCCTTTACGCAACCCCACACTCAACAGGACTCTGCGTCTTCACTCTTTCCTAACAACCCTATACATAACCCTAACCGGAACAAGAAGCTGAACCCGAGTTAGACCCGAAAAAACACGTACGGTGCCACTTTCTGCCATCCAAAAGTGCTCTCAGCGGAAGCCTTTGGGTACACCTGAACTCCCTGGGGGAGCCTTTACGCAACCCCACACTCAACAGGACTCTGCGTCTTCACTCTTTCCTAACAACCCTAAACATAACCCTAACCGCAACAAGAAGCTGAACCTGAGTTAGACCCGAAAAAACACGTACGGTGCCACTTTCTGCCATCAAAAAGTGCTCTGAGCGGAAGCCTTTGGGTACACCTGAACTCCCTGGGGGAGCCTTTACGCAACCCCACACTCAACAGGACTCTGCGTCTTCACTCTTTCCTAACAACCCTAAACATAACCCTAACCGGAACAAGAAGCTGAACCCGAGTTAGACCCGAAAAAACACGTACGGTGCCACTTTCTGCCATCAAAAAGTGCTCTCAGCGGAAGCCTTTGGGTACACCTGAATTCCCTGGGGGAGCCTTTACGCAACCCCACACTCAACAGGACTCTGCGTCTTCACTCTTTCCTAACAACCCTAAACATAACCCTAACCGCAACAAGAAGCTGAACCTGAGTTAGACCCGAAAAAACACGTACGGTGCCACTTTCTGCCATCAAAAAGTGCTCTCAGCGGAAGCCTTTGGGTACACCTGAACTCCCTCGGGGAGCCTTTACGCAACCCCACACTCAACAGGACTCTGCGTCTTCACTCTTTCCTAACAACCCTATACATAACCCTAACCGGAACAAGAAGCTGAACCCGAGTTAGACCCGAAAAAACACGTACGGTGCCACTTTCTGTCATCAAAAAGTGCTCTCAGCGGAAGCCTTTGGGTACACCTGAACTCCCTGGGGGAGCCTTTACGCAACCCCACACTCAACAGGACTCTGCGTCTTCACTCTTTCCTAACAACCCTAAACATAACCCTAACCGCAACAAGAAGCTGAACCCGAGTTAGACCCGAAAAAACACGTACGGTGCCACTTTCTGCCATCAAAAAGTGCTCTCAGCGGAAGCCTTTGGGTACACCTGAACTCCCTGGGGGAGCCTTTACGCAACCCCACACTCAACAGGACTCTGCGTCTTCACTCTTTCCTAACAACCCTAAACATAACCCTAACCGCAACAAGAAGCTCAACCCGAGTTAGACCCGAAAAAACACGTACGGTGCCACTTTCTGCCATCAAAAAGTGCTCTCAGCGGAAGCCTTTGGGTACACCTGAACTCCCTGGGGGAGCCTTTACGCAACCCCACACTCAACAGGACTCTGCGTCTTCACTCTTTCCTAACAACCCTAAACATAACCCTAACCGGAACAAGAAGCTCAACCCGAGTTAGACCCGAAAAAACACGTACGGTGCCACTTTCTGCCATCAAAAAGTGCTCTCAGCGGAAGCCTTTGGGTACACCTGAACTCCCTGGGGGAGCCTTTACGCAACCCCACACTCAACAGGACTCTGCGTCTTCACTCTTTCCTAACAACCCTAAACATAACCCTAACCAGAACAAGAAGCTCAACCCGAGTTAGACCCGAAAAAACACGTACGGTGCCACTTTCTGCCATCAAAAAGTGCTCTCAGCGGAAGCCTTTGGGTACACCTGAACTCCCTGGGGGAGCCTTTACGCAACCCCACACTCAACAGGACTCTGCGTCTTCACTCTTTCCTAACAACCCTAAACATAACCCTAACCGCAACAAGAAGCTGAACCCGAGTTAGACCCGAAAAAACACGTACGGTGCCACTTTCTGCCATCAAAAAGTGCTCTCAGCGGAAGCCTTTGGGTACACCTGAACTCCCTGGGGGAGCCTTTACGCAACCCCACACTCAACAGGACTCTGCGTCTTCACTCTTTCCTAACAACCCTAAACATAAGCCTAACCGGAACAAGAAGCTGAACCCGAGTTAGACCCGAAAAAACACGTACGGTGCCACTTTCTGCCATCAAAAAGTGCTCTCAGCGGAAGCCTTTGGGTACACCTGAACTCCCTGGGGGAGCCTTTACGCAACCCCACACTCAACAGGACTCTGCGTCTTCACTCTTTCCTAACAACCCTAAACATAACCCTAACCGGAACAAGAAGCTCAACCCGAGTTAGACCCGAAAAAACACGTACGGTGCCACTTTCTGCCATCAAAAAGTGCTCTGAGCGGAAGCCTTTGGGTACACCTGAACTCCCTGGGGGAGCCTTTACGCAACCCCACACTCAACAGGACTCTGCGTCTTCACTCTTTCCTAACAACCCTAAACATAAGCCTAACCGGAAAAAGAAGCTGAACCCGAGTTAGACCCGAAAAAACACGTACGGTGCCACTTTCTGTCATCAAAAAGTGCTCTCAGCGGAAGCCTTTGGGTACACCTGAACTCCCTGGGGGAGCCTTTACGCAACCCCACACTCAACAGGACTCTGCGTCTTCACTCTTTCCTAACAACCCTAAACATAACCCTAACCGCAACAAGAAGCTGAACCTGAGTTAGACCCGAAAAAACACGTACGGTGCCACTTTCTGCCATCAAAAAGTGCTCTCAGCGGAAGCCTTTGGGTACACCTGAACTCCCTGGGGGAGCCTTTACGCAACCCCACACTCAACAGGACTCTGCGTCTTCACTCTTTCCTAACAACCCTAAACATAACCCTAACCGCAACAAGAAGCTGAACCCGAGTTAGACCCGAAAAAACACGTACGGTGCCACTTTCTGCCATCAAAAAGTGCTCTCAGCGGAAGCCTTTGGGTACACCTGAACTCCCTGGGGGAGCCTTTACGCAACCCCACACTCAACAGGACTCTGCGTCTTCACTCTTTCCTAACAACCCTAAACATAACCCTAACCGCAACAAGAAGCTGAACCCGAGTTAGACCCGAAAAAACACGTACGGTGCCACTTTCTGCCATCCAAAAGTGCTCTCAGCGGAAGCCTTTGGGTACACCTGAACTCCCTGGGGGAGCCTTTACGCAACCCCACACTCAACAGGACTCTGCGTCTTCACTCTTTCCTAACAACCCTAAACATAACCCTAACCGGAACAAGAAGCTGAACCTGAGTTAGACCCGAAAAAACACGTACGGTGCCACTTTCTGCCATCAAAAAGTGCTCTCAGCGGAAGCCTTTGGGTACACCTGAACTCCCTGGGGGAGCCTTTACGCAACCCCACACTCAACAGGACTCTGCGTCTTCACTCTTTCCTAACAACCCTAAACATAACCCTAACCGGAACAAGAAGCTGAACCTGAGTTAGACCCGAAAAAACACGTACGGTGCCACTTTCTGCCATCAAAAAGTGCTCTCAGCGGAAGCCTTTGGGTACACCTGAACTCCCTGGGGGAGCCTTTACGCAACCCCACACTCAACAGGACTCTGCGTCTTCACTCTTTCCTAACAACCCTAAACATAACCCTAACCGGAACAAGAAGCTGAACCTGAGTTAGACCCGAAAAAACACGTACGGTGCCACTTTCTGCCATCAAAAAGTGCTCTCAGCGGAAGCCTTTGGGTACACCTGAACTCCCTGGGGGAGCCTTTACGCAACCCCACACTCAACAGGACTCTGCGTCTTCACTCTTTCCTAACAACCCTAAACATAAGCCTAACCGCAACAAGAAGCTGAACCCGAGGTAGACCCGAAAAAACACGTACGGTGCCACTTTCTGCCATCAAAAAGTGCTCTCAGCGGAAGCCTTTGGGTACACCTGAACTCCCTGGGGGAGCCTTTACGCAACCCCACACTCAACAGGACTCTGCGTCTTCACTCTTTCCTAACAACCCTAAACATAACCCTAACCGGAACAAGAAGCTCAACCCGAGTTAGACCCGAAAAAACACGTACGGTGCCACTTTCTGCCATCAAAAAGTGCTCTCAGCGGAAGCCTTTGGGTACACCTGAACTCCCTGGGGGAGCCTTTACGCAACCCCACACTCAACAGGACTCTGCGCCTTCACTCTTTCCTAACAATCCTAAACATAAACCTAACCGCAACAAGAAGTTGAACCCGAGTTAGACCCGAAAAAACACGTACGGTGCCACTTTCTGCCATCAAAAAGTGCTCTCAGCGGAAGCCTTTGGGTACACCTGAACTCCCTGGGGGAGCCTTTACGCAACCCCACACTCAACAGGACTCTGCGTCTTCACTCTTTCCTAACAACCCTAAACATAAGCCTAACCGGAACAAGAAGCTGAACCCGAGTTAGACCCGAAAAAACACGTACGGTGCCACTTTCTGCCATCAAAAAGTGCTCTCAGCGGAAGCCTTTGGGTACACCTGAACTCCCTGGGGGAGCCTTTACGCAACCCCACACTCAACAGGACTCTGCGTCTTCACTCTTTCCTAACAACCCTAAACATAACCCTAACCGCAACAAGAAGCTGAACCCGAGTTAGACCCGAAAAAACACGTACGGTGCCACTTTCTGCCATCAAAAAGTGCTCTCAGCGGAAGCCTTTGGGTACACCTGAACTCCCTGGGGGAGCCTTTACGCAACCCCACACTCAACAGGACTCTGCGTCTTCACTCTTTCCTAACAACCCTAAACATAAGCCTAACCGGAACAAGAAGCTGAACCCGAGTTAGACCCGAAAAAACACGTACGGTGCCACTTTCTGCCATCAAAAAGTGCTCTCAGCGGAAGCCTTTGGGTACACCTGAACTCCCTGGGGGAGCCTTTACGCAACCCCACACTCAACAGGACTCTGCGTATTCACTCTTTCCTAACAACCCTAAACATAACCCTAACCGCAACAAGAAGCTGAACCTGAGTTAGACCCGAAAAAACACGTACGGTGCAACTTTCTGCCATCAAAAAGTGCTCTGAGCGGAAGCCTTTGGGTACACCTGAACTCCCTGGGGGAGCCTTTACGCAACCCCACACTCAACAGGACTCTGCGTCTTCACTCTTTCCTAACAACCCTAAACATAACCCTAACCGGAACAAGAAGCTCAACCCGAGTTAGACCCGAAAAAACACGTACGGTGCCACTTTCTGCCATCAAAAAGTGCTCTGAGCGGAAGCCTTTGGGTACACCTGAACTCCCTGGGGGAGCCTTTACGCAACCCCACACTCAACAGGACTCTGCGTCTTCACTCTTTCCTAACAACCCTAAACATAACCCTAACCGCAACAAGAAGCTGAACCCGAGTTAGACCCGAAAAAACACGTACGGTGCCACTTTCTGCCATCAAAAAGTGCTCTCAGCGGAAGCCTTTGGGTACACCTGAACTCCCTGGGGGAGCCTTTACGCAACCCCACACTCAACAGGACTCTGCGTCTTCACTCTTTCCTAACAACCCTAAACATAACCCTAACCGCAACAAGAAGCTGAACCCGAGTTAGACCCGAAAAAACACGTACGGTGCCACTTTCTGCCATCAAAAAGTGCTCTCAGCGGAAGGCTTTGGGTACACCTGAACTCCCTGGGGGAGCCTTTACGCAACCCCACACTCAACAGGACTCTGCGTCTTCACTCTTTCCTAACAACCCTAAACATAACCCTAACCGCAACAAGAAGCTGAACCTGAGTTAGACCCGAAAAAACACGTACGGTGCCACTTTCTGCCATCCAAAAGTGCTCTCAGCGGAAGCCTTTGGGTACACCTGAACTCCCTGGGGGAGCCTTTACGCAACCCCACACTCAACAGGACTCTGCGTCTTCACTCTTTCCTAACAACCCTAAACATAACCCTAACCGCAACAAGAAGCTCAACCCGAGTTAGACCCGAAAAAACACGTACGGTGCCACTTTCTGCCATCAAAAAGTGCTCTCAGCGGAAGCCTTTGGGTACACCTGAACTCCCTGGGGGAGCCTTTACGCAACCCCACACTCAACAGGACTCTGCGTCTTCACTCTTTCCTAACAACCCTAAGCATAAGCCTAACCGCAACAAGAATCTCAACCCGAGTTAGACCCGAAAAAACACGTACGGTGCCACTTTCTGCCATCAAAAAGTGCTCTCAGCGGAAGCCTTTGGGTACACCTGAATTCCCTGGGGGAGCCTTTACGCAACCCCACACTCAACAGGACTCTGCGTCTTCACTCTTTCCTAACAACCCTAAACATAACCCGAACCGGAACAAGAAGCTCAACCCGAGTTAGACCCGAAAAAACACGTACGGTGCCACTTTCTGCCATCAAAAAGTGCTCTCAGCGGAAGCCTTTGGGTACACCTGAACTCCCTGGGGGAGCCTTTACGCAACCCCACACTCAACAGGACTCTGCGTCTTCACTCTTTCCTAACAACCCTAAACATAACCCTAACCGCAACAAGAAGCTGAACCCGAGTTAGACCCGAAAAAACACGTACGGTGCCACTTTCTGCCATCAAAAAGTGCTCTCAGCGGAAGCCTTTGGGAACACCTGAACTCCCTGGGGGAGCCTTTACGCAACCCCACACTCAACAGGACTCTGCGTCTTCACCCTTTCCTAACAACCCTAAACATAACCCTAACCGCAACAAGAAGCTGAACCCGAGTTAGACCCGAAAAAACACGTACGGTGCCACTTTCTGCCATCAAAAAGTGCTCTCAGCGGAAGCCTTTGGGTACACCTGAACTCCCTGGGGGAGCCTTTACGCAACCCCACACTCAACAGGACTCTGCGTCTTCACTCTTTCCTAACAACCCTAAACATAACCCTAACCGGAACAAGAAGCTGAACCCGAGTTAGACCCGAAAAAACACGTACGGTGCCACTTTCTGCCATCCAAAAGTGCTCTCAGCGGAAGCCTTTGGGTACACCTGAACTCCCTGGGGGAGCCTTTACGCAACCCCACACTCAACAGGACTCTGCGTCTTCACTCTTTCCTAACAACCCTAAACATAACCCTAACCGCAACAAGAAGCTGAACCTGAGTTAGACCCGAAAAAACACGTACGGTGCCACTTTCTGCCATCAAAAAGTGCTCTGAGTGGAAGCCTTTGGGTACACCTGAACTCCCTGGGGGAGCCTTTACGCAACCCCACACTCAACAGGACTCTGCGTCTTCACTCTTTCCTAACAACCCTAAACATAACCCTAACCGCAACAAGAAGCTCAACCCGAGTTAGACCCGAAAAAACACGTACGGTGCCACTTTCTGCCATCAAAAAGTGCTCTGAGCGGAAGCCTTTGGGTACACCTGAACTCCCTGGGGGAGCCTTTACGCAACCCCACACTCAACAGGACTCTGCGTCTTCACTCTTTCCTAACAACCCTAAACATAACCCTAACCGGAACAAGAAGCTGAACCCGAGTTAGACCCGAAAAAACACGTACGGTGCCACTTTCTGCCATCCAAAAGTGCTCTCAGCGGAAGCCTTTGGGTACACCTGAACTCCCTGGGGGAGCCTTTACGCAACCCCACACTCAACAGGACTCTGCGTCTTCACTCTTTCCTAACAACCCTAAACATAACCCTAACCGCAACAAGAAGCTGAACCTGAGTTAGACCCGAAAAAACACGTACGGTGCCACTTTCTGCCATCCAAAAGTGCTCTCAGCGGAAGCCTTTGGGTACACCTGAACTCCCTGGGGGAGCCTTTACGCAACCCCACACTCAACAGGACTCTGCGTCTTCACTCTTTCCTAACAACCCTAAACATAACCCTAACCGGAACAGGAAGCTGAACCCGAGTTAGACCCGAAAAAACACGTACGGTGCCACTTTCTGCCATCAAAAAGTGCTCTCAGCGGAAGCCTTTGGGTACACCTGAACTCCCTGGGGGAGCCTTTACGCAACCCCACACTCAACAGGACTCTGCGTCTTCACTCTTTCCTAACAACCCTAAACATAACCCTAACCGGAACAAGAAGCTCAACCCGAGTTAGACCCGAAAAAACACGTACGGTGCCACTTTCTGCCATCAAAAAGTGCTCTCAGCGGAAGCCTTTGGGTACACCTGAACTCCCTGGGGGAGCCTTTACGCAACCCCACACTCAACAGGACTCTGCGTCTTCACTCTTTCCTAACAACCCTAAACATAACCCTAACCGCAACAAGAAGCTGAACCTGAGTTAGACCCGAAAAAACACGTACGGTGCCACTTTCTGCCATCCAAAAGTGCTCTCAGCGGAAGCCTTTGGGTACACCTGAACTCCCTGGGGGAGCCTTTACGCAACCCCACACTCAACAGGACTCTGCGTCTTCACTCTTTCCTAACAACCCTAAACATAACCCTAACCGCAACAAGAAGCTGAACCTGAGTTAGACCCGAAAAAACACGTACGGTGCCACTTTCTGCCATCCAAAAGTGCTCTCAGCGGAAGCCTTTGGGTACACCTGAACTCCCTGGGGGAGCCTTTACGCAACCCCACACTCAACAGGACTCTGCGTCTTCACTCTTTCCTAACAACCCTAAACATAACCCTAACCGCAACAAGAAGCTCAACCCGAGTTAGACCCGAAAAAACACGTACGGTGCCACTTTCTGCCATCAAAAAGTGCTCTGAGCGGAAGCCTTTGGGTACACCTGAACTCCCTGGGGGAGCCTTTACGCAACCCCACACTCAACAGGACTCTGCGTCTTCACTCTTTCCTAACAACCCTAAACATAACCCTAACCGCAACAAGAAGCTGAACCCGAGTTAGACCCGAAAAAACACGTACGGTGCCACTTTCTGCCATCAAAAAGTGCTCTCAGCGGAAGCCTTTGGGTACACCTGAACTCCCTGGGGGAGCCTTTACGCAACCCCACACTCAACAGGACTCTGCGTCTTCACTCTTTCCTAACAACCCTAAACATAACCCTAACCGCAACAAGAAGCTGAACCTGAGTTAGACCCGAAAAAACACGTACGGTGCCACTTTCTGCCATCCAAAAGTGCTCTCAGCGGAAGCCTTTGGGTACACCTGAACTCCCTGGGGGAGCCTTTACGCAACCCCACACTCAACAGGACTCTGCGTCTTCACTCTTTCCTAACAACCCTAAACATAACCCTAACCGGAACAAGAAGCTGAACCCGAGTTAGACCCGAAAAAACACGTACGGTGCCACTTTCTGCCATCAAAAAGTGCTCTCAGCGGAAGCCTTTGGGTACACCTGAACTCCCTGGGGGAGCCTTTACGCAACCCCACACTCAACAGGACTCTGCGTCTTCACTCTTTCCTAACAACCCTAAACATAACCCTAACCGCAACAAGAAGCTGAACCCGAGTTAGACCCGAAAAAACACGTACGGTGCCACTTTCTGCCATCAAAAAGTGCTCTCAGCGGAAGCCTTTGGGTACACCTGAACTCCCTGGGGGAGCCTTTACGCAACCCCACACTCAACAGGACTCTGCGTCTTCACTCTTTCCTAACAACCCTAAACATAACCCTAACCGCAACAAGAAGCTGAACCTGAGTTAGACCCGAAAAAACACGTACGGTGCCACTTTCTGCCATCAAAAAGTGCTCTGAGCGGAAGCCTTTGGGTACACCTGAACTCCCTGGGGGAGCCTTTACGCAACCCCACACTCAACAGGACTCTGCGTCTTCACTCTTTCCTAACAACCCTAAACATAAGCCTAACCGCAACAAGAAGCTGAACCCGAGTTAGACCCGAAAAAACACGTACGGTGCCACTTTCTGCCATCAAAAAGTGCTCTGAGCGGAAGCCTTTGGGTACACCTGAACTCCCTGGGGGAGCCTTTACGCAACCCCACACTCAACAGGACTCTGCGTCTTCACTCTTTCCTAACAACCCTAAACATAACCCTAACCGGAACAAGAAGCTGAACCCGAGTTAGACCCGAAAAAACACGTACGGTGCCACTTTCTGCCATCAAAAAGTGCTCTCAGCGGAAGCCTTTGGGTACACCTGAACTCCCTGGGGGAGCCTTTACGCAACCCCACACTCAACAGGACTCTGCGTCTTCACTCTTTCCTAACAACCCTAAACATAACCCTAACCGCAACAAGAAGCTGAACCTGAGTTAGACCCGAAAAAACACGTACGGTGCCACTTTCTGCCATCCAAAAGTGCTCTCAGCGGAAGCCTTTGGGTACACCTGAACTCCCTGGGGGAGCCTTTACGCAACCCCACACTCAACAGGACTCTGCGTCTTCACTCTTTCCTAACAACCCTAAACATAACCCTAACCGGAACAAGAAGCTGAACCCGAGTTAGACCCGAAAAAACACGTACGGTGCCACTTTCTGCCATCAAAAAGTGCTCTCAGCGGAAGCCTTTGGGTACACCTGAACTCCCTGGGGGAGCCTTTACGCAACCCCACACTCAACAGGACTCTGCGTCTTCACTCTTTCCTAACAACCCTAAACATAACCCTAACCGGAACAAGAAGCTGAACCCGAGTTAGACCCGAAAAAACACGTACGGTGCCACTTTCTGCCATCAAAAAGTGCTCTCAGCGGAAGCCTTTGGGTACACCTGAACTCCCTGGGGGAGCCTTTACGCAACCCCACACTCAACAGGACTCTGCGTCTTCACTCTTTCCTAACAACCCTAAACATAACCCTAACCGCAACAAGAAGCTGAACCTGAGTTAGACCCGAAAAAACACGTACGGTGCCACTTTCTGCCATCCAAAAGTGCTCTCAGCGGAAGCCTTTGGGTACACCTGAACTCCCTGGGGGAGCCTTTACGCAAC
This sequence comes from Anser brachyrhynchus, assembly GCF_964034855.1. Lineage (NCBI taxonomy): Eukaryota > Metazoa > Chordata > Aves > Anseriformes > Anatidae > Anser > Anser brachyrhynchus. The sequence continues at coordinate 363,342 of NW_027664060.1, forward strand.
CCCACACTCAACAGGACTCTGCGTCTTCACTCTTTCCTAACAACCCTAAACATAACCCTAACCGGAACAAGAAGCTGAACCCGAGTTAGACCTGAAAAAACACGTACGGTGCCACTTTCTGCCATCAAAAAGTGCTCTGAGCGGAAGCCTTTGGGTACACCTGAACTCCCTGGGGGAGCCTTTACGCAACCCCACACTCAACAGGACTCTGCGTCTTCACTCTTTCCTAACAACCCTAAACATAACCCTAACCGGAACAAGAAGCTGAACCCGAGTTAGACCCGAAAAAACACGTACGGTGCCACTTTCTGCCATCAAAAAGTGCTCTGAGCGGAAGCCTTTGGGTACACCTGAACTCCCTGGGGGAGCCTTTACGCAACCCCACACTCAACAGGACTCTGCGTCTTCACTCTTTCCTAACAACCGTAAACATAACCCTAACCGCAACAAGAAGCTGAACACGAGTTAGACCCGAAAAAACACGTACGGTGCCACTTTCTGCCATCAAAAAGCGCTCTCAGCGGAAGCCTTTGGGTACACCTGAACTCCCTGGGGGAGCCTTTACGCAACCCCACACTCAACAGGACTCTGCGTCTTCACTCTTTCCTAACAACCCTAAACATAACCCTAACCGCAACAAGAAGCTGAACCCGAGTTAGACCCGAAAAAACACGTACGGTGCCACTTTCTGCCATCAAAAAGTGCTCTGAGCGGAAGCCTTTGGGTACACCTGAACTCCCTGGGGGAGCCTTTACGCAACCCCACACTCAACAGGACTCTGCGTCTTCACTCTTTCCAAACAACCCTAAACATAACCCTAACCGCAACAAGAAGCTGAACCCGAGTTAGACCCGAAAAAACACGTACGGTGCCACTTTCTGCCATCAAAAAGTGCTCTCAGTGGAAGCCTTTGGGTACACCTGAACTCCCTGGGGGAGCCTTTACGCAACCCCACACTCAACAGGACTCTGCGTCTTCACTCTTTCCTAACAACCCTAAACATAACCCTAACCGCAACAAGAAGCTGAACCCGAGTTAGACCCGAAAAAACACGTACGGTGCCACTTTCTGCCATCAAAAAGTGCTCTCAGCGAAAGCCTTTGGGTACACCTGAACTCCCTGGGGGAGCCTTTACGCCAACCCACACTCAACAGGACTCTGCGTCTTCACTCTTTCCTAACAACCCTAAACATAACCCTAACCGCAACAAGAAGCTCAACCCGAGTTAGACCCGAAAAAACACGTACGGTGCCACTTTCTGCCATCAAAAAGTGCTCTCAGCGGAAGCCTTTGAGTACACCTGAACTCCCTGGGGGAGCCTTTACGCAACCCCACACTCAACAGGACTCTGCGTCTTCACCCTTTCCTAACAACCCTAAACATAACCCTTACTGCAACAAGAAGCTGAACCCGAGTTAGACCCGAAAAAACACGTACGGTGCCACTTTCTGCCATCAAAAAGTGCTCTCAGCGGAAGCCTTTGGGTACACCTGAACTCCCTGGGGGAGCCTTTACGCAACCCCACACTCAACAGGACTCTGCGTCTTCACTCTTTCCTAACAACCCTAAACATAACCCTAACCGCAACAAGAAGCTCAACCCGAGTTAGACCCGAAAAAACACGTACGGTGCCACTTTCTGCCATCAAAAAGTGCTCTCAGCGGAAGCCTTTGGGTACACCTGAACTCCCTGGGGGAGCCTTTACGCAACCCCACACTCAACAGGACTCTGCGTCTTCACCCTTTCCTAACAACCCTAAACATAACCCTTACCGCAACAAGAAGCTGAACCCGAGTTAGACCCGAAAAAACACGTACGGTGCCACTTTCTGCCATCAAAAAGTGCTCTCAGCGGAAGCCTTTGGGTACACCTGAACTCCCTGGGGGAGCCTTTACGCAACCCCACACTCAACAGGACTCTGCGTCTTCACTCTTTCCTAACAACCCTAAACATAACCCTAACCGCAACAAGAAGCTGAACCCGAGTTAGACCCGAAAAAACACGTACGGTGCCACTTTCTGCCATCAAAAAGTGCTCTCAGCGGAAGCCTTTGGGTACACCTGAACTCCCTGGGGGAGCCTTTACGCAACCCCACACTCAACAGGACTCTGCGTCTTCACTCTTTCCTAACAACCCTAAACATAACCCTAACCGGAACAAGAAGCTGAACCCGAGTTAGACCCGAAAAAACACGTACGGTGCCACTTTCTGCCATCAAAAAGTGCTCTCAGCGGAAGCCTTTGGGTACACCTGAACTCCCTGGGGGAGCCTTTACGCAACCCCACACTCAACAGGACTCTGCGTCTTCACTCTTTCCTAACAACCCTAAACATAACCCTAACCGCAACAAGAAGCTGAACCCGAGTTAGACCCGAAAAAACACGTACGGTGCCACTTTCTGCCATCAAAAAGTGCTCTGAGCGGAAGCCTTTGGGTACACCTGAACTCCCTGGGGGAGCCTTTACGCAACCCCACACTCAACAGGACTCTGCGTCTTCACTCTTTCCTAACAACCCTAAACATAACCCTAACCGCAACAAGAAGCTGAACCCGAGTTAGACCCGAAAAAACACGTACGGTGCCACTTTCTGCCATCAAAAAGTGCTCTCAGCGGAAGCCTTTGGGTACACCTGAACTCCCTGGGGGAGCCTTTATGCAACCCCACACTCAACAGGACTCTGCGTCTTCACTCTTTCCTAACAACCCTAAACATAACCCTAACCGAAACAAGAAGCTGAACCCGAGTTAGACCCGAAAAAACACGTACGGTGCCACTTTCTGCCATCAAAAAGTGCTCTCAGCGGAAGCCTTTGGGTACACCTGAACTCCCTGGGGGAGCCTTTACGCAACCCCACACTCAACAGGACTCTGCGTCTTCACTCTTTCCTAACAACCCTAAACATAACCCTAACCGGAACAAGAAGCTGAACCCGAGTTAGACCCGAAAAAACACGTACGGTGCCACTTTCTGCCATCAAAAAGTGCTCTCAGCGGAAGCCTTTGGGTACACCTGAACTCCCTGGGGGAGCCTTTACGCAACCCCACACTCAACAGGACTCTGCGTCTTCACTCTTTCCTAACAACCCTAAACATAAGCCTAACCGGAACAAGAAGCTCAACCCGAGTTAGACCCGAAAAAACACGTACGGTGCCACTTTCTGCCATCAAAAAGTGCTCTCAGCGGAAGCCTTTGGGAACACCTGAACTCCCTGGGGGAGCCTTTACGCAACCCCACACTCAACAGGACTCTGCGTCTTCACCCTTTCCTAACAACCCTAAACATAACCCTAACCCGAACAAGAAGCTGAACCCGAGTTAGACCCGAAAAAACACGTACGGTGCCACTTTCTGCCATCAAAAAGTGCTCTCAGCGGAAGCCTTTGGGTACACCTGAACTCCCTGGGGGAGCCTTTACGCAAACCCACACTCAACAGGACTCTGCGTCTTCACTCTTTCCTAACAACCCTAAACATAACCCTAACCGCAACAAGAAGCTGAACCCGAGTTAGACCCGAAAAAACACGTACGGTGCCACTTTCTGCCATCAAAAAGTGCTCTCAGCGGAAGCCTTTGGGTACACCTGAACTCCCTGGGGGAGCCTTTACGCAACCGCACACTCAACAGGACTCTGCGTCTTCACTCTTTCCTAACAACCCTAAACATAACCCTAACCGCAACAAGAAGCTGAACCCGAGTTAGACCCGAAAAAACACGTACGGTGCCACTTTCTGCCATCAAAAAGTGCTCTCAGCGGAAGCCTTTGGGTACACCTGAACTCCCTGGGGGAGCCTTTACGCAACCCCACACTCAACAGGACTCTGCGTCTTCACTCTTTCCTAACAACCCTAAACATAACCCTAACCGCAACAAGAAGCTGAACCCGAGTTAGACCCGAAAAAACACGTACGGTGCCACTTTCTGCCATCAAAAAGTGCTCTCAGCGGAAGCCTTTGGGTACACCTGAACTCCCTGGGGGAGCCTTTACGCAACCCCACACTCAACAGGACTCTGCGTCTTCACTCTTTCCTAACAACCCTAAACATAACCCTAACCGCAACAAGAAGCTGAACCCGAGTTAGACCCGAAAAAACACGTACGGTGCCACTTTCTGCCATCAAAAAGTGCTCTCAGCGGAAGCCTTTGGGTACACCTGAACTCCCTGGGGGAGCCTTTACGCAACCCCACACTCAACAGGACTCTGCGTCTTCACTCTTTCCTAACAACCCTAAACATAACCCTAACCGCAACAAGAAGCTGAACCCGAGTTAGACCCGAAAAAACACGTACGGTGCCACTTTCTGCCATCAAAAAGTGCTCTCAGCGGAAGCCTTTGGGTACACCTGAACTCCCTGGGGGAGCCTTTATGCAACCCCACACTCAACAGGACTCTGCGTCTTCACTCTTTCCTAACAACCCTAAACATAACCCTAACCGCAACAAGAAGCTGAACCCGAGTTAGACCCGAAAAAACACGTACGGTGCCACTTTCTGCCATCAAAAAGTGCTCTCAGCGGAAGCCTTTGGGTACACCTGAACTCCCTGGGGGAGCCTTTACGCAACCCCACACTCAACAGGACTCTGCGTCTTCACTCTTTCCTAACAACCCTAAACATAACCCTAACCGCAACAAGAAGCTGAACCCGAGTTAGACCCGAAAAAACACGTACGGTGCCACTTTCTGCCATCAAAAAGTGCTCTCAGCGGAAGCCTTTGGGTACACCTGAACTCCCTGGGGGAGCCTTTACGCAACCCCACACTCAACAGGACTCTGCGTCTTCACTCTTTCCTAACAACCCTAAACATAACCCTAACCGGAACAAGAAGCTGAACCCGAGTTAGACCCGAAAAAACACGTACGGTGCCACTTTCTGCCATCCAAAAGTGCTCTCAGCGGAAGCCTTTGGGTACACCTGAACTCCCTGGGGGAGCCTTTACGCAACCCCACACTCAACAGGACTCTGCGTCTTCACTCTTTCCTAACAACCCTAAACATAACCCTAACCGCAACAAGAAGCTGAACCCGAGTTAGACCCGAAAAAACACGTACGGTGCCACTTTCTGCCATCAAAAAGTGCTCTCAGCGGAAGCCTTTGGGTACACCTGAACTCCCTGGGGGAGCCTTTATGCAACCCCACACTCAACAGGACTCTGCGTCTTCACTCTTTCCTAACAACCCTAAACATAACCCTAACCGAAACAAGAAGCTGAACCCGAGTTAGACCCGAAAAAACACGTACGGTGCCACTTTCTGCCATCAAAAAGTGCTCTCAGCGGAAGCCTTTGGGTACACCTGAACTCCCTGGGGGAGCCTTTACGCAACCCCACACTCAACAGGACTCTGCGTCTTCACTCTTTCCTAACAACCCTAAACATAACCCTAACCGCAACAAGAAGCTGAACCCGAGTTAGACCCGAAAAAACACGTACGGTGCCACTTTCTGCCATCAAAAAGTGCTCTCAGCGGAAGCCTTTGGGTACACCTGAACTCCCTGGGGGAGCCTTTACGCAACCCCACACTCAACAGGACTCTGCGTCTTCACTCTTTCCTAACAACCCTAAACATAAGCCTAACCGCAACAAGAAGCTCAACCCGAGTTAGACCCGAAAAAACACGTACGGTGCCACTTTCTGCCATCAAAAAGTGCTCTCAGCGGAAGCCTTTGGGTACACCTGAACTCCCTGGGGGAGCCTTTACGCAACCCCACACTCAACAGGACTCTGCGTCTTCACTCTTTCCTAACAACCCTAAACATAACCCTAACCGCAACAAGAAGCTGAACCCGAGTTAGACCCGAAAAAACACGTACGGTGCCACTTTCTGCCATCAAAAAGTGCTCTCAGTGGAAGCCTTTGGGTACACCTGAACTCCCTGGGGGAGCCTTTACACAACCCCACACTCAACAGGACTCTGCGTCTTCACTCTTTCCTAACAACCCTAAACATAACCCTAACCGCAACAAGAAGCTCAACCCGAGTTAGACCCGAAAAAACACGTACGGTGCCACTTTCTGCCATCAAAAAGTGCTCTGAGCGGAAGCCTTTGGGTACACCTGAACTCCCTGGGGGAGCCTTTACGCAACCGCACACTCAACAGGACTCTGCGTCTTCACTCTTTCCTAACAACCCTAAACATAAGCCTAACCGGAACAAGAAGCTGAACCCGAGTTAGACCCGAAAAAACACGTACGGTGCCACTTTCTGCCATCAAAAAGTGCTCTCAGCGGAAGCCTTTGGGAACACCTGAACTCCCTGGGGGAGCCTTTACGCAACCCCACACTCAACAGGACTCTGCGTCTTCACCCTTTCCTAACAACCCTAAACATAACCCTAACCGCAACAAGAAGCTGAACCCGAGTTAGACCCGAAAAAACACGTACGGTGCCACTTTCTGCCATCAAAAAGTGCTCTCAGCGGAAGCCTTTGGGTACACCTGAACTCCCTGGGGGAGCCTTTACGCAAACCCACACTCAACAGGACTCTGCGTCTTCACTCTTTCCTAACAACCCTAAACATAACCCTAACCGCAACAAGAAGCTGAACCCGAGTTAGACCCGAAAAAACACGTACGGTGCCACTTTCTGCCATCAAAAAGTGCTCTCAGCGGAAGCCTTTGGGTACACCTGAACTCCCTGGGGGAGCCTTTACGCAACCGCACACTCAACAGGACTCTGCGTCTTCACTCTTTCCTAACAACCCTAAACATAACCCTAACCGCAACAAGAAGCTGAACCCGAGTTAGACCCGAAAAAACACGTACGGTGCCACTTTCTGCCATCAAAAAGTGCTCTCAGCGGAAGCCTTTGGGTACACCTGAACTCCCTGGGGGAGCCTTTACGCAACCCCACACTCAACAGGACTCTGCGTCTTCACTCTTTCCTAACAACCCTAAACATAACCCTAACCGGAACAAGAAGCTGAACCCGAGTTAGACCCGAAAAAACACGTACGGTGCCACTTTCTGCCATCAAAAAGTGCTCTCAGCGGAAGCCTTTGGGTACACCTGAACTCCCTGGGGGAGCCTTTACGCAACCCCACACTCAACAGGACTCTGCGTCTTCACTCTTTCCTAACAACCCTAAACATAACCCTAACCGCAACAAGAAGCTGAACCCGAGTTAGACCCGAAAAAACACGTACGGTGCCACTTTCTGCCATCAAAAAGTGCTCTGAGCGGAAGCCTTTGGGTACACCTGAACTCCCTGGGGGAGCCTTTACGCAACCCCACACTCAACAGGACTCTGCGTCTTCACTCTTTCCTAACAACCCTAAACATAACCCTAACCGCAACAAGAAGCTGAACCCGAGTTAGACCCGAAAAAACACGTACGGTGCCACTTTCTGCCATCAAAAAGTGCTCTCAGCGGAAGCCTTTGGGTACACCTGAACTCCCTGGGGGAGCCTTTACGCAACCCCACACTCAACAGGACTCTGCGTCTTCACTCTTTCCTAACAACCCTAAACATAACCCTAACCGCAACAAGAAGCTGAACCCGAGTTAGACCCGAAAAAACACGTACGGTGCCACTTTCTGCCATCAAAAAGTGCTCTCAGCGGAAGCCTTTGGGTACACCTGAACTCCCTGGGGGAGCCTTTACGCAACCCCACACTCAACAGGACTCTGCGTCTTCACTCTTTCCTAACAACCCTAAACATAACCCTAACCGCAACAAGAAGCTCAACCCGAGTTAGACCCGAAAAAACACGTACGGTGCCACTTTCTGCCATCAAAAAGTGCTCTGAGCGGAAGCCTTTGGGTACACCTGAACTCCCTGGGGGAGCCTTTACGCAACCCCACACTCAACAGGACTCTGCGTCTTCACTCTTTCCTAACAACCCTAAACATAACCCTAACCGCAACAAGAAGCTGAACCCGAGTTAGACCCGAAAAAACACGTACGGTGCCACTTTCTGCCATCAAAAAGTGCTCTCAGTGGAAGCCTTTGGGTACACCTGAACTCCCTGGGGGAGCCTTTACACAACCCCACACTCAACAGGACTCTGCGTCTTCACTCTTTCCTAACAACCCTAAACATAACCCTAACCGCAACAAGAAACTCAACCCGAGTTAGACCCGAAAAAACACGTACGGTGCCACTTTCTGCCATCAAAAAGTGCTCTGAGCGGAAGCCTTTGGGTACACCTGAACTCCCTGGGGGAGCCTTTACGCAACCGCACACTCAACAGGACTCTGCGTCTTCACTCTTTCCTAACAACCCTAAACATAACCCTAACCGGAACAAGAAGCTGAACCCGAGTTAGACCCGAAAAAACACGTACGGTGCCACTTTCTGCCATCCAAAAGTGCTCTCAGCGGAAGCCTTTGGGTACACCTGAACTCCCTGGGGGAGCCTTTACGCAACCCCACACTCAACAGGACTCTGCGTCTTCACTCTTTCCTAACAACCCTAAACATAACCCTAACCGCAACAAGAAGCTGAACCCGAGTTAGACCCGAAAAAACACGTACGGTGCCACTTTCTGCCATCAAAAAGTGCTCTCAGCGGAAGCCTTTGGGTACACCTGAACTCCCTGGGGGAGCCTTTACGCAACCCCACACTCAACAGGACTCTGCGTCTTCACTCTTTCCTAACAACCCTAAACATAACCCTAACCGCAACAAGAAGCTCAACCCGAGTTAGACCCGAAAAAACACGTACGGTGCCACTTTCTGCCATCAAAAAGTGCTCTCAGCGGAAGCCTTTGGCTACACCTGAACTCCCTGGGGGAGCCTTTACGCAACCCCACACTCAACAGGACTCTGCGTCTTCACTCTTTCCTAACAACCCTAAACATAAGCCTAACCGGAACAAGAAGCTGAACCCGAGTTAGACCCGAAAAAACACGTACGGTGCCACTTTCTGCCATCAAAAAGTGCTCTGAGCGGAAGCCTTTGGGTACACCTGAACTCCCTGGGGGAGCCTTTACGCAACCCCACACTCAACAGGACTCTGCGTCTTCACTCTTTCCTAACAACCCTAAACATAACCCTAACCGCAACAAGAAGCTGAACCCGAGTTAGACCCGAAAAAACACGTACGGTGCCACTTTCTGCCATCAAAAAGTGCTCTCAGCGGAAGCCTTTGGGTACACCTGAACTCCCTGGGGGAGCCTTTACGCAACCCCACACTCAACAGGACTCTGCGTCTTCACTCTTTCCTAACAACCCTAACATAACCCTAACCGGAACAAGAAGCTGAACCTGAGTTAGACCCGAAAAAACACGTACGGTGCCACTTTCTGCCATCAAAAAGTGCTCTCAGCGGAAGCCTTTGGGTACACCTGAACTCCCTGGGGGAGCCTTTACGCAACCCCACACTCAACAGGACTCTGCGTCTTCACTCTTTCCTAACAACCCTAAACATAACCCTAACCGCAACAAGAAGCTGAACCCGAGTTAGACCCGAAAAAACACGTACGGTGCCACTTTCTGCCATCAAATAGTGCTCTCAGCGGAAGCCTTTGGGTACACCTGAACTCCCTGGGGGAGCCTTTACGCAACCCCACACTCAACAGGACTCTGCGTCTTCACTCTTTCCTAACAACCCTAAACATAACCCTAACCGGAACAAGAAGCTGAACCCGAGTTAGACCCGAAAAAACACGTACGGTGCCACTTTCTGCCATCAAAAAGTGCTCTCAGCGGAAGCCTTTGGGAACACCTGAACTCCCTGGGGGAGCCTTTACGCAACCCCACACTCAACAGGACTCTGCGTCTTCACTCTTTCCTAACAACCCTAAACATAAGCCTAACCGGAACAAGAAGCTCAACCCGAGTTAGACCCGAAAAAACACGTACGGTGCCACTTTCTGCCATCAAAAAGTGCTCTCAGCGGAAGCCTTTGGGTACACCTGAACTCCCTGGGGGAGCCTTTACGCAACCCCACACTCAACAGGACTCTGCGTCTTCACTCTTTCCTAACAACCCTAAACATAACCCTAACCGCAACAAGAAGCTGAACCCGAGTTAGACCCGAAAAAACACGTACGGTGCCACTTTCTGCCATCAAAAAGTGCTCTCAGCGGAAGCCTTTGGGTACACCTGAACTCCCTGGGGGAGCCTTTACGCAACCCCACACTCAACAGGACTCTGCGTCTTCACTCTTTCCTAACAACCCTAAACATAACCCTAACCGCAACAAGAAGCTCAACCCGAGTTAGACCCGAAAAAACACGTACGGTGCCACTTTCTGCCATCAAAAAGTGCTCTGAGCGGAAGCCTTTGGGTACACCTGAACTCCCTGGGGGAGCCTTTACGCAACCCCACACTCAACAGGACTCTGCGTCTTCACTCTTTCCTAACAACCCTAAACATAACCCTAACCGCAACAAGAAGCTGAACCCGAGTTAGACCCGAAAAAACACGTACGGTGCCACTTTCTGCCATCAAAAAGTGCTCTCAGCGGAAGCCTTTGGGTACACCTGAACTCCCTGGGGGAGCCTTTACGCAACCCCACACTCAACAGGACTCTGCGTCTTCACTCTTTCCTAACAACCCTAACATAACCCTAACCGGAACAAGAAGCTGAACCTGAGTTAGACCCGAAAAAACACGTACGGTGCCACTTTCTGCCATCAAAAAGTGCTCTCAGCGGAAGCCTTTGGGTACACCTGAACTCCCTGGGGGAGCCTTTACGCAACCCCACACTCAACAGGACTCTGCGTCTTCACTCTTTCCTAACAACCCTAAACATAACCCTAACCGCAACAAGAAGCTGAACCCGAGTTAGACCCGAAAAAACACGTACGGTGCCACTTTCTGCCATCAAAAAGTGCTCTCAGCGGAAGCCTTTGGGAACACCTGAACTCCCTGGGGGAGCCTTTACGCAACCCCACACTCAACAGGACTCTGCGTCTTCACTCTTTCCTAACAACCCTAAACATAACCCTAACCGCAACAAGAAGCTGAACCCGAGTTAGACCCGAAAAAACACGTACGGTGCCACTTTCTGCCATCAAAAAGTGCTCTCAGCGGAAGCCTTTGGGTACACCTGAACTCCCTGGGGGAGCCTTTACGCAACCCCACACTCAACAGGACTCTGCGTCTTCACTCTTTCCTAACAACCCTAAACATAACCCTAACCGCAACAAGAAGCTGAACCCGAGTTAGACCCGAAAAAACACGTACGGTGCCACTTTCTGCCATCAAAAAGTGCTCTGAGCGGAAGCCTTTGGGTACACCTGAACTCCCTGGGGGAGCCTTTACGCAACCCCACACTCAACAGGACTCTGCGTCTTCACTCTTTCCTAACAACCCTAAACATAACCCTAACCGGAACAAGAAGCTGAACCCGAGTTAGACCCGAAAAAACACGTACGGTGCCACTTTCTGCCATCAAAAAGTGCTCTCAGTGGAAGCCTTTGGGTACACCTGAACTCCCTGGGGGAGCCTTTACGCAACCCCACACTCAACAGGACTCTGCGTCTTCACTCTTTCCTAACAACCCTAAACATAACCCTAACCGCAACAAGAAGCTGAACCCGAGTTAGACCCGAAAAAACACGTACGGTGCCACTTTCTGCCATCAAAAAGTGCTCTCAGCGGAAGCCTTTGGGTACACCTGAACTCCCTGGGGGAGCCTTTACGCAACCCCACACTCAACAGGACTCTGCGTCTTCACTCTTTCCTAACAACCCTAAACATAACCCTAACCGCAACAAGAAGCTCAACCCGAGTTAGACCCGAAAAAACACGTACGGTGCCACTTTCTGCCATCAAAAAGTGCTCTCAGCGGAAGCCTTTGGGTACACCTGAACTCCCTGGGGGAGCCTTTACGCAACCCCACACTCAACAGGACTCTGCGTCTTCACTCTTTCCTAACAACCCTAAACATAAGCCTAACCGGAACAAGAAGCTGAACCCGAGTTAGACCCGAAAAAACACGTACGGTGCCACTTTCTGCCATCCAAAAGTGCTCTCAGCGGAAGCCTTTGGGTACACCTGAACTCCCTGGGGGAGCCTTTACGCAACCCCACACTCAACAGGACTCTGCGTCTTCACTCTTTCCTAACAACCCTAAACATAACCCTAACCGCAACAAGAAGCTGAACCCGAGTTAGACCCGAAAAAACACGTACGGTGCCACTTTCTGCCATCAAAAAGTGCTCTCAGCGGAAGCCTTTGGGTACACCTGAACTCCCTGGGGGAGCCTTTACGCAACCCCACACTCAACAGGACTCTGCGTCTTCACTCTTTCCTAACAACCCTAAACATAACCCTAACCGCAACAAGAAGCTCGACCCGAGTTAGACCCGAAAAAACACGTACGGTGCCACTTTCTGCCATCAAAAAGTGCTCTCAGCGGAAGCCTTTGGGTACACCTGAACTCCCTGGGGGAGCCTTTACGCAACCCCACACTCAACAGGACTCTGCGTCTTCACTCTTTCCTAACAACCCTAAACATAACCCTAACCGCAACAAGAAGCTCAACCCGAGTTAGACCCGAAAAAACACGTACGGTGCCACTTTCTGCCATCAAAAAGTGCTCTGAGCGGAAGCCTTTGGGTACACCTGAACTCCCTGGGGGAGCCTTTACGCAACCCCACACTCAACAGGACTCTGCGTCTTCACTCTTTCCTAACAACCCTAAACATAACCCTAACCGCAACAAGAAGCTCAACCCGAGTTAGACCCAAAAAAACACGTACGGTGCCACTTTCTGCCATCAAAAAGTGCTCTCAGCGGAAGCCTTTGGGTACACCTGAACTCCCTGGGGGAGCCTTTACGCAACCCCACACTCAACAGGACTCTGCGTCTTCACTCTTTCCTAACAACCCTAAACATAACCCTAACCGCAACAAGAAGCTGAACCCGAGTTAGACCCGAAAAAACACGTACGGTGCCACTTTCTGCCATCAAAAAGTGCTCTCAGCGGAAGCCTTTGGGTACACCTGAACTCCCTGGGGGAGCCTTTATGCAACCCCACACTTAACAGGACTCTGCGTCTTCACTCTTTCCTAACAACCCTAAACATAACCCTAACCGCAACAAGAAGCTGAACCTGAGTTAGACCCGAAAAAACACGTACGGTGCCACTTTCTGCCATCAAAAAGTGCTCTCAGCGGAAGCCTTTGGGTACACCTGAACTCCCTGGGGGAGCCTTTACGCAACCCCACACTCAACAGGACTCTGCGTCTTCACTCTTTCCTAACAACCCTAAACATAACCCTAACCGCAACAAGAAGCTGAACCCGAGTTAGACCCGAAAAAACACGTACGGTGCCACTTTCTGCCATCAAAAAGTGCTCTGAGCGGAAGCCTTTGGGTACACCTGAACTCCCTGGGGGAGCCTTTACGCAACCCCACACTCAACAGGACTCTGCGTCTTCACTCTTTCCTAACAACCCTAAACATAACCCTAACCGCAACAAGAAGCTGAACCCGAGTTAGACCCGAAAAAACATGTACGGTGCCACTTTCTGCCATCAAAAAGTGCTCTGAGCGGAAGCCTTTGGGTACACCTGAACTCCCTGGGGGAGCCTTTACGCAACCCCACACTCAACAGGACTCTGCGTCTTCACTCTTTCCTAACAACCCTAAACATAACCCTAACCGGAACAAGAAGCTCAACCCGAGTTAGACCCGAAAAAACACGTACGGTGCCACTTTCTGCCATCAAAAAGTGCTCTCAGCGGAAGCCTTTGGGTACACCTGAACTCCCTGGGGGAGCCTTTACGCAACCCCACACTCAACAGGACTCTGCGTCTTCACTCTTTCCTAACAACCCTAAACATAAGCCTAACCGCAACAAGAAGCTGAACCCGAGTTAGACCCGAAAAAAACACGTACGGTGCCACTTTCTGCCATCAAAAAGTGCTCTCAGCGGAAGCCTTTGGGTACACCTGAACTCCCTGGGGGAGCCTTTACGCAACCCCACACTCAACAGGACTCTGCGTCTTCACTCTTTCCTAACAACCCTAAACATAACCCTAACCGCAACAAGAAGCTCAACCCGAGTTAGACCCGAAAAAACACGTACGGTGCCACTTTCTGCCATCAAAAAGTGCTCTCAGCGGAAGCCTTTGGGTACACCTGAACTCCCTGGGGGAGCCTTTACGCAACCCCACACTCAACAGGACTCTGCGTCTTCACTCTTTCCTAACAACCCTAAACATAACCCTAACCGCAACAAGAAGCTCAACCCGAGTTAGACCCGAAAAAACACGTACGGTGCCACTTTCTGCCATCAAAAAGTGCTCTGAGCGGAAGCCTTTGGGTACACCTGAACTCCCTGGGGGAGCCTTTACGCAACCCCACACTCAACAGGACTCTGCGTCTTCACTCTTTCCTAACAACCCTAAACATAACCCTAACCGCAACAAGAAGCTGAACCCGAGTTAGACCCGAAAAAACACGTACGGTGCCACTTTCTGCCATCAAAAAGTGCTCTCAGCGGAAGCCTTTGGGTACACCTGAACTCCCTGGGGGAGCCTTTATGCAACCCCACACTCAACAGGACTCTGCGCCTTCACTCTTTCCTAACAACCCTAAACATAACCCTAACCGCAACAAGAAGCTCAACCCGAGTTAGACCCGAAAAAACACGTACGGTGCCACTTTCTGCCATCAAAAAGTGCTCTCAGCGGAAGCCTTTGGGTACACCTGAACTCCCTGGGGGAGCCTTTACGCAACCCCACACTCAACAGGACTCTGCGTCTTCACTCTTTCCTAACAACCCTAAACATAACCCTAACCGCAACAAGAAGCTGAACCCGAGTTAGACCCGAAAAAACACGTATGGTGCCACTTTCTGCCATCAAAAAGTGCTCTCAGCGGAAGCCTTTGGGTACACCTGAACTCCCTGGGGGAGCCTTTACGCAACCCCACACTTAACAGGACTCTGCGTCTTCACTCTTTCCTAACAACCCTAAACATAACCCTAACCGCAACAAGAAGCTGAACCTGAGTTAGACCCGAAAAAACACGTACGGTGCCACTTTCTGCCATCAAAAAGTGCTCTCAGCGGAAGCCTTTGGGTACACCTGAACTCCCTGGGGGAGCCTTTACGCAACCCCACACTCAACAGGACTCTGCGTCTTCACTCTTTCCTAACAACCCTAAACATAACCCTAACCGCAACAAGAAGCTGAACCCGAGTTAGACCCGAAAAAACACGTACGGTGCCACTTTCTGCCATCAAAAAGTGCTCTGAGCGGAAGCCTTTGGGTACACCTGAACTCCCTGGGGGAGCCTTTACGCAACCCCACACTCAACAGGACTCTGCGTCTTCACTCTTTCCTAACAACCCTAAACATAACCCTAACCGCAACAAGAAGCTGAACCCGAGTTAGACCCGAAAAAACACGTATGGTGCCACTTTCTGCCATCAAAAAGTGCTCTGAGCGGAAGCCTTTGGGTACACCTGAACTCCCTGGGGGAGCCTTTACGCAACCCCACACTCAACAGGACTCTGCGTCTTCACTCTTTCCTAACAACCCTAAACATAACCCTAACCGGAACAAGAAGCTGAACCCGAGTTAGACCCGAAAAAACACGTACGGTGCCACTTTCTGCCATCCAAAAGTGCTCTCAGCGGAAGCCTTTGGGTACACCTGAACTCCCTGGGGGAGCCTTTACGCAACCCCACACTCAACAGGACTCTGCGTCTTCACTCTTTCCTAACAACCCTAAACATAACCCTAACCGCAACAAGGAGCTCAACCCGAGTTAGACCCGAAAAAACACGTACGGTGCCACTTTCTGCCATCAAAAAGTGCTCTCAGCGGAAGCCTTTGGGTACACCTGAACTCCCTGGGGAAGCCTTTACGCAACCCCACACTCAACAGGACTCTGCGTCTTCACTCTTTCCTAACAACCCTAAACATAACCCTAACCGCAACAAGAAGCTCAACCCGAGTTAGACCCGAAAAAACACGTACGGTGCCACTTTCTGCCATCAAAAAGTGCTCTGAGCGGAAGCCTTTGGGTACACCTGAACTCCCTGGGGGAGCCTTTACGCAACCCCACACTCAACAGGACTCTGCGTCTTCACTCTTTCCTAACAACCCTAAACATAAGCCTAACCGGAACAAGAAGCTCAACCCGAGTTAGACCCGAAAAAACACGTACGGTGCCACTTTCTGCCATCCAAAAGTGCTCTCAGCGGAAGCCTTTGGGTACACCTGAACTCCCTGGGGGAGCCTTTACGCAACCCCACACTCAACAGGACTCTGCGTCTTCACTCTTTCCTAACAACCCTAAACATAACCCTAACCGCAACAAGAAGCTGAACCCGAGTTAGACCCAAAAAAACACGTACGGTGCCACTTTCTGCCATCAAAAAGTGCTCTCAGCGGAAGCCTTTGGGTACACCTGAACTCCCTGGGGGAGCCTTTACGCAACCCCACACTCAACAGGACTCTGCGTCTTCACTCTTTCCTAACAACCCTAAACATAACCCTAACCGCAACAAGAAGCTCAACCCGAGTTAGACCCGAAAAAACACGTACGGTGCCACTTTCTGCCATCAAAAAGTGCTCTGAGCGGAAGCCTTTGGGTACACCTGAACTCCCTGGGGGAGCCTTTACGCAACCCCACACTCAACAGGACTCTGCGTCTTCACTCTTTCCTAACAACCCTAAACATAACCCTAACCGCAACAAGAAGCTCAACCCGAGTTAGACCCGAAAAAACACATACGGTGCCACTTTCTGCCATCCAAAAGTGCTCTCAGCGGAAGCCTTTGGGTACACCTGAACTCCCTGGGGGAGCCTTTACGCAAACCCACACTCAACAGGACTCTGAGTCTTCACTCTTTCCTAACAACCCTAAACATAACCCTAACCGCAACAAGAAGCTGAACCCGAGTTAGACCCGAAAAAACACGTACGGTGCCACTTTCTGCCATCCAAAAGTGCTCTCAGCGGAAGCCTTTGGGTACACCTGAACTCCCTGGGGGAGCCTTTACGCAACCGCACACTCAACAGGACTCTGCGTCTTCACTCTTTCCTAACAACCCTAAACATAACCCTAACCGGAACAAGAAGCTGAACCCGAGTTAGACCCGAAAAAACACGTACGGTGCCACTTTCTGCCATCAAAAAGTGCTCTCAGCGGAAGCCTTTGGGTACACCTGAACTCCCTGGGGGAGCCTTTACGCAACCCCACACTCAACAGGACTCTGCGTCTTCACTCTTTCCTAACAACCCTAAACATAACCCTAACCGGAACAAGAAGCTGAACCCGAGTTAGACCCGAAAAAACACGTACGGTGCCACTTTCTGCCATCAAAAAGTGCTCTCAGCGGAAGCCTTTGGGTACACCTGAACTCCCTGGGGGAGCCTTTACGCAACCCCACACTCAACAGGACTCTGCGTCTTCACTCTTTCCTAACAACCCTAAACATAAGCCTAACCGCAACAAGAAGCTGAACCCGAGTTAGACCCGAAAAAACACGTACGGTGCCACTTTCTGCCATCAAAAAGTGCTCTCAGCGGAAGCCTTTGGGTACACCTGAACTCCCTGGGGGAGCCTTTACGCAACCCCACACTCAACAGGACTCTGCGTCTTCACTCTTTCCTAACAACCCTAAACATAACCCTAACCGCAACAAGAAGCTCAACCCGAGTTAGACCCGAAAAAACACGTACGGTGCCACTTTCTGCCATCAAAAAGTGCTCTCAGCGGAAGCCTTTGGGTACACCTGAACTCCCTGGGGGAGCCTTTACGCAACCCCACACTCAACAGGACTCTGCGTCTTCACTCTTTCCTAACAACCCTAAACATAAGCCTAACCGGAACAAGAAGCTCAACCCGAGTTAGACCCGAAAAAACACGTACGGTGCCACTTTCTGCCATCAAAAAGTGCTCTCAGCGGAAGCCTTTGGGTACACCTGAACTCCCTGGGGGAGCCTTTACACAACCCCACACTCAACAGGACTCTGCGTCTTCACTCTTTCCTAACAACCCTAAACATAACCCTAACCGCAACAAGAAGCTGAACCCGAGTTAGACCCGAAAAAACACGTACGGTGCCACTTTCTGCCATCAAAAAGTGCTCTCAGCGGAAGCCTTTGGGTACACCTGAACTCCCTGGGGGAGCCTTTACGCAACCCCACACTCAACAGGACTCTGCGTCTTCACTCTTTCCTAACAACCCTAAACATAACCCTAACCGCAACAAGAAGCTCAACCCGAGTTAGACCCGAAAAAACACGTACGGTGCCACTTTCTGCCATCAAAAAGTGCTCTCAGCGGAAGCCTTTGGGTACACCTGAACTCCCTGGGGGAGCCTTTACGCAACCCCACACTCAACAGGACTCTGCGTCTTCACTCTTTCCTAACAACCCTAAACATAACCCTAACCGCAACAAGAAGCTGAACCCGAGTTAGACCCGAAAAAACACGTACGGTGCCACTTTCTGCCATCCAAAAGTGCTCTCAGCGGAAGCCTTTGGGTACACCTGAACTCCCTGGGGGAGCCTTTACGCAAACCCACACTCAACAGGACTCTGCGTCTTCACTCTTTCCTAACAACCCTAAACATAACCCTAACCGCAACAAGAAGCTCAACCCGAGTTAGACCCGAAAAAACACGTACGGTGCCACTTTCTGCCATCAAAAAGTGCTCTCAGCGGAAGCCTTTGGGTACACCTGAACTCCCTGGGGGAGCCTTTACACAACCCCACACTCAACAGGACTCTGCGTCTTCACTCTTTCCTAACAACCCTAAACATAACCCTAACCGCAACAAGAAGCTGAACCCGAGTTAGACCCGAAAAAACACGTACGGTGCCACTTTCTGCCATCAAAAAGTGCTCTCAGCGGAAGCCTTTGGGTACACCTGAACTCCCTGGGGGAGCCTTTACGCAACCCCACACTCAACAGGACTCTGCGTCTTCACTCTTTCCTAACAACCCTAAACATAACCCTAACCGGAACAAGAAGCTGAACCCGAGTTAGACCCGAAAAAACACGTACGGTGCCACTTTCTGCCATCAAAAAGTGCTCTCAGCGGAAGCCTTTGGGTACACCTGAACTCCCTGGGGGAGCCTTTACGCAACCCCACACTCAACAGGACTCTGCGTCTTCACTCTTTCCTAACAACCCTAAACATAAGCCTAACCGCAACAAGAAGCTGAACCCGAGTTAGACCCGAAAAAACACGTACGGTGCCACTTTCTGCCATCAAAAAGTGCTCTCAGCGGAAGCCTTTGGGTACACCTGAACTCCCTGGGGGAGCCTTTACGCAACCCCACACTCAACAGGACTCTGCGTCTTCACTCTTTCCTAACAACCCTAAACATAACCCTAACCGCAACAAGAAGCTCAACCCGAGTTAGACCCGAAAAAACACGTACGGTGCCACTTTCTGCCATCAAAAAGTGCTCTGAGCGGAAGCCTTTGGGTACACCTGAACTCCCTGGGGGAGCCTTTACGCAACCCCACACTCAACAGGACTCTGCGTCTTCACTCTTTCCTAACAACCCTAAACATAAGCCTAACCGGAACAAGAAGCTCAACCCGAGTTAGACCCGAAAAAACACGTACGGTGCCACTTTCTGCCATCAAAAAGTGCTCTCAGCGGAAGCCTTTGGGTACACCTGAACTCCCTGGGGGAGCCTTTACACAACCCCACACTCAACAGGACTCTGCGTCTTCACTCTTTCCTAACAACCCTAAACATAACCCTAACCGCAACAAGAAGCTGAACCCGAGTTAGACCCGAAAAAACACGTACGGTGCCACTTTCTGCCATCAAAAAGTGCTCTGAGCGGAAGCCTTTGGGTACACCTGAACTCCCTGGGGGAGCCTTTACGCAACCCCACACTCAACAGGACTCTGCGTCTTCACTCTTTCCTAACAACCCTAAACATAACCCTAACCGCAACAAGAAGCTCAACCCGAGTTAGACCCGAAAAAACACGTACGGTGCCACTTTCTGCCATCAAAAAGTGCTCTCAGCGGAAGCCTTTGGGTACACCTGAACTCCCTGGGGGAGCCTTTACGCAACCCCACACTCAACAGGACTCTGCGTCTTCACTCTTTCCTAACAACCCTAAACATAACCCTAACCGCAACAAGAAGCTGAACCCGAGTTAGACCCGAAAAAACACGTACGGTGCCACTTTCTGCCATCCAAAAGTGCTCTCAGCGGAAGCCTTTGGGTACACCTGAACTCCCTGGGGGAGCCTTTACGCAAACCCACACTCAACAGGACTCTGCGTCTTCACTCTTTCCTAACAACCCTAAACATAACCCTAACCGCAACAAGAAGCTCAACCCGAGTTAGACCCGAAAAAACACGTACGGTGCCACTTTCTGCCATCAAAAAGTGCTCTCAGCGGAAGCCTTTGGGTACACCTGAACTCCCTGGGGGAGCCTTTACGCAACCCCACACTCAACAGGACTCTGCGTCTTCACTCTTTCCTAACAACCCTAAACATAACCCTAACCGCAACAAGAAGCTGAACCCGAGTTAGACCCGAAAAAACACGTACGGTGCCACTTTCTGCCATCAAAAAGTGCTCTCAGCGGAAGCCTTTGGGTACACCTGAACTCCCTGGGGGAGCCTTTACGCAACCCCACACTCAACAGGACTCTGCGTCTTCACTCTTTCCTAACAACCCTAAACATAACCCTAACCGCAACAAGAAGCTCAACCCGAGTTAGACCCGAAAAAACACGTACGGTGCCACTTTCTGCCATCAAAAAGTGCTCTCAGCGGAAGCCTTTGGGTACACCTGAACTCCCTGGGGGAGCCTTTACGCAACCCCACACTCAACAGGACTCTGCGTCTTCACTCTTTCCTAACAACCCTAAACATAACCCTAACCGCAACAAGAAGCTGAACCCGAGTTAGACCCGAAAAAACACGTACGGTGCCACTTTCTGCCATCCAAAAGTGCTCTCAGCGGAAGCCTTTGGGTACACCTGAACTCCCTGGGGGAGCCTTTACGCAAACCCACACTCAACAGGACTCTGCGTCTTCACTCTTTCCTAACAACCCTAAACATAACCCTAACCGCAACAAGAAGCTCAACCCGAGTTAGACCCGAAAAAACACGTACGGTGCCACTTTCTGCCATCCAAAAGTGCTCTCAGCGGAAGCCTTTGGGTACACCTGAACTCCCTGGGGGAGCCTTTACGCAACCGCACACTCAACAGGACTCTGCGTCTTCACTCTTTCCTAACAACCCTAAACATAACCCTAACCGGAACAAGAAGCTGAACCCGAGTTAGACCCGAAAAAACACGTACGGTGCCACTTTCTGCCATCAAAAAGTGCTCTCAGCGGAAGCCTTTGGGTACACCTGAACTCCCTGGGGGAGCCTTTACGCAACCCCACACTCAACAGGACTCTGCGTCTTCACTCTTTCCTAACAACCCTAAACATAAGCCTAACCGCAACAAGAAGCTGAACCCGAGTTAGACCCGAAAAAACACGTACGGTGCCACTTTCTGCCATCAAAAAGTGCTCTCAGCGGAAGCCTTTGGGTACACCTGAACTCCCTGGGGGAGCCTTTACGCAACCCCACACTCAACAGGACTCTGCGTCTTCACTCTTTCCTAACAACCCTAAACATAACCCTAACCGGAACAAGAAGCTGAACCCGAGTTAGACCCGAAAAAACACGTACGGTGACACTTTCTGCCATCAAAAAGTGCTCTCAGCGGAAGCCTTTGGGTACACCTGAACTCCCTGGGGGAGCCTTTACGCAAC